>NC_056744.1:891393479-891403479 GCF_019279795.1 Protopterus annectens | reverse complement strand
AGTGTCCAGCACTCAAGTGCTTAGTGCAGCCCAACTCAAATGGCAGGCCTTTAAGATCCTCCAACAAACTAATACTCAAGGTAAGTCATTTAATAATTGTTATGGTAACTCTCTATTCTCCCACCAAATATCTAAGTCCTGGAATTCCATGCCTCAGACAATACTAAATTCTAGCAACACATCCACATTTAAACTACTGCTTAAGGAACGCCTAATCAAAAACTGGCTTTGCTCCCACACTAATTCAGGCTGATCATCCTGTCCTTCCCTGTTCATAGAACCAAATTATCTCTTCCCTTACTAAATTCTAACACCAAAACTATCCCTTCTGTCACAGAATTCCAATTTCTCTCCAACTATCTCCACCAAAGCCATTTCTCTATGATGGCACAAGCTATTTCATGCTAGTTTACTTTGTTCTTTTGTTCCACTTAATGTTACTCTCTCAGTTGTTATTGTTCATGTATAAACTATTTACTACCTATATTTACCAAAGTTATATATTCTTGATTGTTATCGATTTCATGCATTGTTTTTAATGTGCTTTTGTAATAGAGCTTTTCTCCCTGAGCATCCGTTGAAAAAAAGCCACTGGCCCAGCGATCGGACATCCCCGGTAAACAAATATAAAATAAATAAATAAAATATAAAATAAATAAGTAAACATATACATATGTGTGTGTGTACACATATATATATATATATATATATATATATATTACATGGATTCCCAACAAATTGTTGAATGGTAGGGTGTTGAATCCCGAAAACTGCCAGCATAGCTGATCAAAAATCAACCGATTGCATGTTCTTGGCAGTTGCTTTGTACAATATCATAGTATGTTAGGAATTGTGGAATTTGCCCTTTCCCCACTGCAGTGTGATCTTCAAGTTGATATATATATATATATATATATATATATATATATATATATATATATATATATATATATATATATATATATATATATATATATATATATACATATATATACATATATATATATATATATATATATATATATATATATATAATATATATATATATATATATATATATATATATATATATATATACACACAATTAGCAGGGTGCTGGGAGAAACACATTTTTTGCCCACCCCCTGCAAAAAATATTTGTCATTTTGGTGGGTTTTTTTGAATGGCTGCTGCTAGTTTTGCCCAATCAATTGCTGTCTGGTACTTTTAAGTTGAAACCAGTTGTGAAATATCTGTATACATATATATGGTTCCATTATGTATGATCGAAATAATTTAATGTTGAATTGAAAATTCTGACATAAAGTTCAAACATGCACAATACCAAAAACAAAAAAATAGAAAATGAAGTAATAAAGAAAACTATTTCCTCTCCCATTATTAACACCAAAACCATCAATAACACTAGCATCCTTGCACCACCTTAGTAATAGGTGCTAAACCTAACCCAAACTCTGCCCCTTGCCTCAACTCTAACCCTACACATTGACTTCATAAAAACTTTCCCATATCACTATCACTACACAAGACACACTCAGACACACAAACATTCCCAAACACACATAAACAGCATTATATCTATCCCCTAACCCAACCCTGACCATAACCCTAAAATAAACAAACTCACACACAAACATACAACATCTATCCTTCACTCATCCCCGACCCTAACCTTCACTCACACATACATGCACAAATACTCTCACACCTCCAACCCCTTACCTGTCTCAACATTACACACCATCATTTCCACTGCTCACCTGTCTGTACCATTGACATTAAACCACAGCACCTGTGCTTGCCAAAGAAACAACATTCAACAAAGCACAGGGAACATGTACAAATATACATATATAACATGCACATGCATATATATATATATATATTTATATATATATATATATATATATATATATATATATATATATATATATATTATATAGCTATATAGATATCAGCCACCACCATGAAAATACTATGATCTCTTTTAAGTAATAGCTGAAGTGTGTAGTGCTAAACAGAGTACTGTATACACCTAGTATAGCAGTATAGGCCTTACTTAACCTTATACTGTTTCAAACCAAATATGTCTAATCCCAGAGCTAATACATTTATTTCACCCATTACTGAAATGGTCTGTCTACAGTCACCAGGTCTGTGTTCCTCTTCTTCTACTATGTTGATGTGTTGTATTGACCTCTCTGGGGTACTTAGCACCATCTGTACTTTGCCATTCTCTTTGTCCTTTGTTTTCCTCTGCACTTTCAGCTCTGTGTTCACCTTCTTCCCTGCACACCAATGTTAATACATCAGCATCAAGTTGTCATATTACAGGTTATGTATAGGTGTATGTGTGTGTGTGTGTGTGTGTGTGTGTGTGTGTGTGTGTGTGTGTGTGTGTGTGTGTGTGTGTGTGTGTGTTCGTGTGTGTGTTCACTGGAGGTTGGCCTGCCAAACCTCCACAGGTGGCTTCAGTGGCACCACCATAGACAGCACAAACACCCAGCACATCTGGGTCACAACCTCTCAGTGTTGCCTCCACAACTCCAGCCCTACATGCTCCAACTGTGCCAGGCAGCTCTCCCCAGCAGCTGGTGCAGTGGTACCCACCTGGAGTAGTACTGGAGCTAGTGATTTTGTCACCCATCGGGTGCTGACAGGGCTGGTGTCTCACTGCACAACAGAAATATAGACAAAGCAATATTGTGAGACAGCTACTCAAGCATATTTATTAGTCTGCTGGATGTCATGTACACCTTATGGGATTTAACAATTGTCATTATTGCGATGAAGTCTGTTCTCCTGGTCGATTCTTGGCTTCTGTGAATTCTATGTGGAGTCTGTATGCCCTCATGTGTTCGTGCGTGTTTCCTCCAGGTGCCCCTGTTTCCTTTCATGTTACAAAGAAATGCAGTAGTTAGACTGGGCACTCTCAATTTGGCCATAGTTGGAAGTGCGCATGCAAGTGTGTGATATAGAAGAACAGCGGCGGTAGGTCTAGCCACCCAGCGATGTGATCCTTGGCTCTATATGATTGCCACTGCTGATGTAACACCCTGACCCATGTGCAAAAATGGGAAAAGGGGTTGTGGATACACAGATGGATACATATTGCAAATATCAGTTCTTAGGTAATTTGCACATTGTAGATCTGTAAAGCATGTCAATACTTGCTCTCTGATTGTCGGTTTGTTACAATTACACATCATGTATTAACTACATAATGCCAAACTTCATTCAGTTTATGTCTCTACTATACTATTTTCAACTATTGTAGACTTACTGTAAATATTCCACATGCCTGTTCTTTTCCTTCTGAATCTGGGTCATGCTGAAAAGGGTCTGATGACCAGTACACTTGTTCAGTTAACAAACTACAAATAAAAAACAGTTCTCTGTTTAAGCTTATATGTCTTACCAAATCATTACATTATAGTGCTGTGCCACTGTCTTCCAATATCAGCAATTGTTATATAGACTGCACATTATATTATGTTAATAGTCTTTATTAATCTATTAATCTTTAATAGCATTTTGCACTATTTGGTTTAAAGAAATGCACATTATCATGAACTGGTTTATGATTATCTTTGATGTACCTGATATAATGCATTATATTTACTTTTGCTGATCTCTATTTCACTATTCATCTAATATTTTATGCTGAAATTATTTTGTTAACTAGATAATTGAGCATTTTTATACCTTAACCTGCTATTGTAAGACTCTGGACTGTTTCACTGAACAGTGCTAAACTAGTTATGCTACTTAAAATTTACTTATTTGAAATGATATTCATAAATAAACGATTCTTGTCTGAAACTAAATTTCAGGAACAGCTAATATTTATTACACCATAGACAGAACAAACACCCAGC
Source organism: Protopterus annectens (assembly GCF_019279795.1). Lineage (NCBI taxonomy): Eukaryota > Metazoa > Chordata > Ceratodontiformes > Protopteridae > Protopterus > Protopterus annectens. The sequence goes on along the minus strand of NC_056744.1, from coordinate 891,399,601 downwards.
ACATCTGGGTGACAACCTCTCAGTGTTGTCTCCACAACTCCAGCCCTACATGCTCCAACTGTGCCAGGCAGCTCTCCCCAGCAGCTGGTGCAGTGGTATCCACCTGGAGTAGTACTGGAGCTAGTGATTTTGTCACCCATCGGGTGCTGAAAGGGCTGGTGCCTCACTGCACAACAGAAATATAGACAAAGCAATATTGTGAGACAGCTACTCATGCATATTTATTAGTCTGCTGGATGTCATGTACACCTTATGGGATTTAACAATTGTCATTATTGCGATATAGTCTGTTCTCCAGGTCGATTCTTGGCTTCTGTGCCTTCTGTGTGGAGTCTGTATGCCCTCATGTGTTCGTGCGTGTTTCTTCCAGGTGCCCCTGTTTCCTTTCACGTTACAAAGAAATGCAGTAGTTAGATTGGGCACTCTCAATTTGGCCAAAGTTGGAAGTGCACACGCAAGTGTGTGATATAGAAGAACAGCGGCGGTAGGTCTAGCCACCCAGCGATGTGATCCTTGGCTCTATATGATTGCCACTGCTGATGTAACACCCTGACCCCATGTGCAAAAATGGGAAAAGGGATTGTGGATGCACAGATGGATACATATTGCAAATATCAGTTCTTAGGTAATTTGCACATTGTAGATCTGTAAAGCATGTCAATACTTGCTCTCTGATTGTCGGTTTGTTACAATTACAAATCACTATATTCACTACATAATGCCAAACTTCATTCAGTTTATGTCTCTACTATACTATTTTCAACTATTGTAGACTTACTGTAAATATTCCACATGCCTGTTCTTTTCCTTCTGAATCTGGGTCATGCTAAAAAGGGTGTGATGACCAGTACACTTGTTCAGTTAACAAACTACAAATAAAAAACAGTTCTCTGTTTAAGCTTATATGTCTTACCAAATCATTACATTATAGTGCTGTGCCACTGTCTTCCAATATCAGCAATTGTTATATAGACTGCACATTATATTATGTTAATAGTCTTTATTAATCTATTAATGTTTAGTAGCATTTTGCACTATTTGGTTTAAAGAAATGCACATTATCATGAACTGGTTTATGATTATCTTTGATGTACCTGATATAATGCATTATATTGACTTTTGCTGATCTCTATTTCACTATTCATCTAATATTTTATGCTGAAATTATTTTGTTAACTAGATAATTGAGCATTTTTATACCTTAACCTGCTATTGTAAGACTCTGTTTCACTGAACAGTGCTAAACTAGTTATGCTACTTAAAATTTACTTATTTGAAATGATATTCATAAATAAACGATTCTTGCCTGAAACTAAATTTCAGGAACAGCTAATATTTATTTGAATCTTACATTATGTTTTATTTTAATGTAACTTGTGTCTGGCTATAGTTTTCTCTTACCTTGTACAAGGGGCACTTGTCCTTTCTAGCTATCTTCGGCTACCTGATTACTTTTAATTGCATTAAAAAAATAACAGAATGTGATTGCTGATCTTTTATGAGGAATTAATGGTCTGACTATGAGCACCTGACATGGATTTATTATAAGACTATGTGGATAGTTGTTGCATAGGAACATCTCACCAGATAAGCAGTATGGTTCATTGTGCACCAGCAAGCTTGCTAAAAAAGATCTGTGACCACAGACTACAACCAATCCTTGCAACATTGTTTACCTTCTTCAGTAATAGGCCAACTACCTTAATGAGGGGACTTGAAGTTTAATTGTCATTGATGACTTACTATGGCTTCTCATTCCCTGCTCTTATTGGTGAGGATGGAGCACTGGTCTGGTCAAATTACTTATTTGTTTTACATGATATGTAGTTGGGGACTGTATGAATCAAGCCAAGGCGTGAAAGATTGTGCAGTATTTTATTCACCAGAGTCATTTCTTGGCTCACATTGTGAGTTAATTAAAGACAATCAAGCATCACTGCTTAAGTGTTGGCCACATATTTGAACTTCATTGACAAAATGGTTGGTTAATATCATAAATCTACAACCATAAAACTAAGAAAAAAATGTAGTTACTGAAATAAAATGGTTTCAGATGTTACAAGTTGGTTTACATTACCTGATCGAGGCACATAAGTTCTAAACACAGTTTCTCATATATGATGGCATGAAACCAATTACCTCAAGTACGCAAATGCTCTAAACACATTACTCGATTAAATTTTCTAACATACTCGCCAACTTTTCTATGCAAAGGGGCAAGCCATCATGCATCCTCGTGTACTCTTTACACCATTTACTGACACACACACACACACACACACACACACACATATATATATGTATATATATATATATATATATATATATATATATATATATATATATATATATATATATACATATACATATGTGTGTGTGTGTGTGTGTGTGTGTGTGTGTGTGTGTGTGTGTTGTGTGTGTGCTGAAATTCTGATAAAAAATCTCTTTCTCAAGTTTGCCGCATTCTGAGAGTGAACATAAAAGTCCTCAGTTAAAACCCACACAAATTACTGTAACAGGTAACAACTAAAAATACAATGAGCAAAGGCAATTTGAGACAAAAAATGCTTGAAAAAAAATAAATGGATAGTTCTGTCTTGAATAGTGAAGGGGGAAACTATGAGATGTCATATAGTGATGAGAGGAATTGCACAAGAAGAACAGTGTGGGAAAATGTCATGAAGAAGTGGCTAAGGCTTGAAGCTAAAAAAATCACTAACTCCCCAGTCATTAACCTCTCTCTCACCTCAGGATCTATTTCAGCAGCATTCAAGCATGTAGTTATATTATATATAATCCTTCTACCTGAAGTTGATTCTCCTAATGAGTTGAAGGATTATAGACTAATTTCTACCCTGTGCCCTATTATCAAAATATTTGAATAATTTTATACAAACAACTACTTAAGCACATTAACCGTTATGGCTTTTACAATGTCTTCAGTACCTTTACTCCCCTGGTAATGGCCACTGATACTATTTATTACAAACTGAATAAGGGACTCTCTTTGTTGTCATGAGAAGAGCTTTTGAAGTTTTTAACCATAACTTTTTTCTTAACACACTCAAAAGTCTCAGCTTTGGAAATAATATTATCTGCTGATTTCATAGCTATAATAAAGACAGAGCCTACCAAATCCATAGCTATGTCTCATCTTCTACTGCTGCTCAACTTAAAAGAGATGTACCAAAGGGTCAATGTGATGCACTGCTCCCACAATCCAGTATTGGCCACTCTGGCCTGCAAACCAGATTACAGGATAGTTTCACTCAGTTACGCACCTGGCCCACTACTAACGAACTACTAATTAAGCCTAAGAAAATGAATGTCATGATCTTTGCCTCAGCCAAGAAATTACCGTCTATTCCTCAGATTCTCTTATGAGATCTTAATGGGACCAGAATACCTAATGTCACTGAACAAGGGTATTTAGGCCCAATACTCGACCCTGCACTTTCCCTTACCACAAACACAGATTTTTGTAAGTAATACTGTCCTTGTTCAGTTAAAACTATGTTACAAGATCAGTCACTTTTCACCTGCTGCTCCCAGGGCCATTGCTAAAAATATTTTAATACCCAAATTTGAATATGCCTTTCCTTTTCTCATTATGCATTCAGCCCACAATTCTCAAAGAATGCAGACTGCTGAGAATGAAATCTGTAGTCTAGATTCATTCTTTTAGCAGAACCCCAGATGCACCACTGCAATTTGCTAAAAATCTCTAAATGGCTTTCAGTGTCTCATAGGGGCACTCTTCTTCTAAGTACTCTTAATTTACAAAGTACCAAAACACACTAACTGCCCCCTTTAAGAGTGAAACCACATTTTCAAGGCAGCCCTTATGAGCTCAGAAGTATACAAGATAACATTTTCACTCTAGTATGTCTTCCATTTAAAACTGCTGTAGGTGAAAAAGCCTTCTCTACACTGGGACATGCTACCTGAAATCAACTGCCTACAGACATCAACAATCTAGAAACCATTAAAAGCTTCAAAGATGCATTTAACAAGCATCTCTCTTTACTGAATATATCTGCATCTGCTACGGGATGCTACGGGATGGTTAGGTAACTCACCATCCCATATCATGAATTATACAATGCATTTAATAAACTTTTTTCACCTTCTTAATGTGGCATCTTATGCACAAATATTTCACATGTATATAAGGCTTTATGTAACTGCGGTGGTGGTGCTGCGGTAGCGTTGTCGCCTCACAGTTAGACGTTGCCCATTCGATTCTCCATTAGAGCGTCTTCTGTGTGGTGACATGCGTGAATGGGCGTTCCTTCATTGAAGGTTGTGCGTTAGGCCTGGCAAGCCAGCACGTAAAACTCTACTGAAAATCATTAGGGCACCGGAGTTCCGCTGTGGCGACCCCTAACCAGGAAAAGCCGAAAGACACAATATAAGGCTTTATGTATTGTATGTATGATTCAACTTTATGTATTGCATGCATGATTACACTGTATTTTATTCGCATCTTAGCTTCCATTTGGTATATATTTTTTTCTCAATGCATTCTGACAAGATCTTTTATAATATTGCCCTATCTTTATTCAATCTTACTATGTTCTGAATTTTGCTATGTACCCATTTTGTATATAATATGGTTGATTGAAAGACCATGATGTATTTTCTGGTCTTTGAGCTCAGGTCATCACTGAAAAGGGTCAATAGACCAGTCCACTTCTCTGGTGAACAAATAGTAAATAAGTAAATAATTGCAAACAAATCAGGAGTATGGTTTTAGTCTGCTTGCAAGAAGTGACATTTAAAAAAAAGTACGTAGTTCTAAATTTTTACTTTAAGGTTCTTTAAACTGATGACATTATCTCTGAACTGAAACAATACATAGATAAGAGCAGATATTATAATGTCTAAGCCACTGCAGACAAATGGATATGGAAAAAAATGTTCATCTTTTTGCACAATAACTGAATAAGAAGTGATAACACTCTCTTAAAACAAATGTACAAATCACTTAATCTAAAACACCTTTCCAGGCAGTTTATACTGTTGCTGTATGGCACGAAAACAACTTCTCTATTTGTCCTTTTTTATTGGTCAGCATAAATTGTTTTACCTTTCTCATGACTGACCTTTATGATGTCTGCAGTCTGTGCTTAAGGGCCTCATTACATGACGAGAACTTGGGAGTGTTACTGTTGGACGTGATTCTCTCACACTTCACTTTATTGAAATGAAACTGCCCAGCTACTGCTTGTGTATTTTTGCTACCCTTCTGTCTGTCCCAGAACACAGTAATCCGACATGGATGTTGAGTAAGGGTCATGACCTGGATGGATTGTTGTGCCCTGTTTGTGTTGCCAAGCATTTACAGATTACAATACAAGGCACTCTAGTTTTTTTTTTTTTTTTATTTCACTTCACTTTATTAAAACACATCATTCTGGAAATGGCATGTTTCTTTTTTTCTAAAGAGAGTAACCATTTAATGACAACCCAGACCATTCCTTATTTAACATTTAAATCACTTGCTTTTTGTTTACTACATACAAGGAAAATATCTTAATGAAGGTCTTAAAAAAGGGCCCTGTATTTTTCCTGTTGTGGTGAGCCCACACACTATTATTCCAGCATGCATGGCTGTAGCATGCCTTCTGGTATGGACTACTTACCAGGTAACAAGTCCAGTCATGCACAACTTCTTTACAAATGCTGCACATTTTCAGAAGAGAAGGAACATAATTTTAATATGTTGAGCTCTGCTGCCTTTTATCCCCATCTATTTCTCTCTGTACCTGCAACAAGACAAAATATGCATGAATGTCCATGCTTCAACATGAATTTCATTATTTTCACTATGGTGTTCACGAGTTTGTTACTGGGTGATCACACTAGAGTTATCAGAGAAGTGAGACCCAAGAGTCAACAACAGTGTTTTTGTATTACGTGCAACATATGTGTCAGAGAAACTCAAATTCAGCCAGATGGAAAAGAAATGTAGATATGCTTAAATAAATATCTGGGTAGATGCACGTAAATACACAAGTTGCTTTCCTGTTTACAGCTAACCACTGAATCATACGTAACCTGGTTCTGTGGCATAGAAGGACATAACTTTAACTGTAGCACTTGAGACCCAAGCTTAGCAG
>NC_056744.1:891368479-891390979 GCF_019279795.1 Protopterus annectens | reverse complement strand
AGAAACCTTTGAGGTCTCTCCAACTGCTGTAGGTATCAGGTGAGGTACATACAAAAGGATGCATTATACTCAATTAGTGGTCTGATGTGGGTCAAGTAGATTGGAGTTATAACATCAGTTAACCTGGATACTATGTCCTTACTTATGGAGTGCCCTACATAGAAGGCTTTTCTTACCACTGTCGAAACTTGATGGTTAAAGATCAGATTGCTATCAACTTGTGTTTCCAAGTCTCACACCACTGGGTTGGAACTGGGGGGGGGGGGGGGGCTGTCAATATTTTAAATTGAAGACAATTCTGTTTTTCAAAAAAAATAATAATGCATTTTTTGCATTTAGTTTTAAGTTTTAGACCATGGCTTTGCCACTAATCATTTGTTTGTGTTAACCATTTTTGTAATATGTTGACATCATTTGGGGACTCAGTGATTGCTCCCAATTTGCAATCATCAGTGAAATTAGTGAGCCAAAGGCTGTCTGCTTTGGCCTGGACTTCTGAGAAATAGATGCCAAACAGTAAGAGGCCCAACACAGACCCTTATGGTACTCTACTGGTGACAGCTCTACTGCTGGAGGTGGAGTCACCAATTGTGACAGAGTGTGTACTGCCGGTGAGCCAAGTGGCTACACATCTAGTAATGTAAGGGTTAATCCCTATCTGGGAGAGTTTCTCAATGATGCAAGAGTGGGGAATTGTGCTGAAAGCTTTGGAAAGGTCGAGATAGGCAGTGTGCACTGTCTTACCTTCATCCATGGCTTCGGTGACTTTCTCAAAGAAGTCCACCAGGTTTAATAAGCATGATCTACCATTCATGAAGCCAAACTAGGTTGCATCCAGTGTTTTAATGTCAGTTATGTCCTTGTTGATAAGGTCCATGATAATTCTTTCCATGACCTTGCAGATGAGGCTGGTTAGACTTATAGGTCTGTAGTTCTCAGGGTCAGTTGATGGCCCCCTTAGTGCAGTGGGATTACTGTTGCTGTTCTCCATTCTGCAGGAACATAGCCAGTTCCCAAGCTATGATTAAAGAGAACGCCAAGGGGGTCCAGTAAGCCTTGTTTTAGATTGTTTAGTAAACAACCTGGAATGTTATCTGGTCCCATTGAGGCTGTGTTTTTGGCCGTGGTGATTGCAGAGGTGATCTGCTCTCTAGCGATAGTAGGCAGACAGCTGGTGTCAGGTATGCTTTGGGATATGGTAGGTAGGGATAGGGAGGTGATATTTGCATTGAATCTGTCAGCTAGCAGGTTGGTGGTATCTTCCTGTGTAGTAAGAGTGATCCCATCTACAACCAGTTCAGCACATAGTTGGGCATTCCCTTTTAGACTTTGGATCTAGTTAAAGAATGCCTTGTGATTATCCCTGGCTAGGGATGCAATTTTAGTTTCATAATTTCTGATTTTCTTGCTTAGGCTTAGGAGGGAACTCTTCCTATGCAGAGTGATATCCCTCTTGCTTTTGGACAATAGTTTCTTTCTCTTGTTATATAATCTGTTTATACTTGAGGTTCACCATGATGGCTTGTTCTTACGGGAAGTCCTAGTTTTGATCTGGTCAGGTACAGCAGAGTTTATGCAGTCACTTAAGTGTTTGGATAGGGCATTTGCATACACTTCTGCATAGTTATCATTGATGCCTGCGATTGTGGGTGATATGAAGTTTTTATACCATCGCTTAGTAGGCTGTAGTTAGTTTTGGAAATGTTTTTTTATAAGTCTTGTTCCTGTGAGGGTGTCATTTCCAGTAGTTACTTCAAACAAGACTGATTTGTGGTCTGACCTAACCAGGGAGGGCATCATACATGGGGAAGTACAGTGTCCTAGGATGTTGGTGAGTACTATGTCCAGAACATTAGAGCCCTTAGTTGGAGGTGCAGACTATCTGTTCCAGAGAATTTGTGTTGAAGTCCAGGAACTTCTGGGTGAGTGTGTTTTTGCTTGTGTATATCCCCAGTCTATAGAAGGATAGATGAAATCTTCCATGACTTAAGTGTTGGGCTGTATGGCGAGGAATTCCAGTAAATGGAGGTATGCAGTGTGCTTATCCTGGTTCATGGTGAGGGATCTATAGCTAGTGATGATGTGGTATGGTACTTTCCCAATAGTTATTTGGACATGGAGTAGTTTGAAAGAGTCATGCTGTTTAACCAGTCTCAAAGTGTATTTGGTTTTAATGAAGTCAGATACACTTTCACCTTTGGTTCCTTCACGCTCATTTTGAGGTCTGAACGTATGGAAGACATTGTAGCCTTGCAGGGCTGGGGTGCTTTCAGTGGCCTTGAACCATGTTTCAGTAACTGCACAGATGTCAGCATCCTCTAAGGTGAGGAGTGCTTCCAGTGAGTGCAGTTTCATGTTTAAACTTCTAGCATTAAGTAGCACGACCCTGAGTTTACCTCAGTTAGATTTTGTTACATTGGAAAATTTGTTGCTTTGACATTGCGTAAAATGGCACTATGGAGGAGGCAAGGGCCTTTGACAGTATCCAAAAGCCTGGAGGGGACAGTTGCAGACCATCTCTATTAAAGCAGCAAGGTCTGTCTACCAAATCCTTCCAGGCTGACAGATACTGGATCTCCCTGGGCTGACACCAGAAGCTGAACCCTTTGTTGAAGTCAATCATTTTTTTCTTTATATTGTGTCATCCTCCTGGGTGAGGGTAGGATATTTCTTAGTGCTGGGGACATGCCAATCTGGGACACATAATCAGAGAGTTCTGTCATGTCTCTCTTCATATAGTCCAAAGAGGTATGTCTCAAGTCATTCACTCCAGCATTGTCTATGACAGCGTCATAACAGTACTTGTTGTTGAGTGACTTCACTGCATGCATGATTTGTTGGATCCTGGCACCTGATAGGCAGCTGACCATGACCTTCTTCTTGTCCAGTCTGGTGAGGGGGACATCTTTGTGTCTCACTATGGAGTTGCCTATGACCAAGACATTTGATGTGTTTTACCTTAAGGATTATTTGTTGAGACACATGTGTGTATGTGCTGATATGTTTAGTGGTTTATTTTTGCTTAGTGGTGAGTGTGGGTAGTGTGCATTTAGGAGGTTTCTGTTCTTTTGGTAGTCTTTTAGTGAATTCCTCTGCATATGTGGGTTTATGTCTCATGACCTCAAGGTGAGGTTTGCGTGAGAGGTGAAGCATGTGTGCTAACAACCTGTTTGATGTCTAGTTTGTTTTCACATGAGAGAATTGACTCCAGTTCCACAGTGTATTTGCATCTCTCATATAGGGTGTTAGTTTGCTTTAAGAGTAAATGGTTGACAGTATACATGAGGCAATTGCTACAGTGCCTCAAGATGTCCATGTCAATCAAGCTGGCAGGAGAAATGATGGGAAGCTGCCCATCCACTGTGGCAGGATTTTTCTGAATGTCATATTCAGGAAGGAAGTGGGTTGGCTGTACTAACTCACAAAGAGCAAAAATAAAGCATTAATTCAATTAAATACAGTTAACAAAGTGCAGCACTGGCTGAAAATATACTTATTTTTCAGTTTGTTTTTTTCAGTGAATGCCTTGGAATTCAGTGCAGATGCACTCCAGACCACTGGCTAAATTTTCCAAACATTGAGCAACTCCAATAAACTGAGCACAAAACTGCACAAATGCAAGGCTTATATACAGCCAGATTTAAATAGTTTTAATACCACTACAAATGGGGAAGCACCAAACTGAGCCTTTCTCCAGTAATCCCCAACTTGGATGGGTCCTGTGCTACACACTTCTGCCACAAGGGTGCAGGGATGGCCTCTTAATTAAGATGGGTGGTTTACGAGCACAGTGATACCAAGCTGTCTAGATTCAGCAGGTCTGAATCTAGCCTATGCTATTTAAGGCATGGAAACACAATTCCTAGATGTGAAGGAGTAAGGGAGAGTTACTTAAAGGTCAAAGTGAGAGTGTCTGGTAGTATACTATTAGATAATCTGCAGTGGTACAACCCTCTGCACAAACTGGTAGCTCTTAAAGTAGCTGTGAACAGTAGAAGACTATGGGGATCATTTCCTATAGAGGATTTTAAACTGGAGAGATTTGCTTACATGTAAGCACTTGGAACAACATTTGCACATACCAGCAGGATGAAAGACATTTCTAATGTCAAACCATCAGGCTAATTAGATAAAAACACAAAAAAGGTATTGACCAGTAGTTCCCACATTGGATTTGTTGAATTTAGCTCTCTGCAATAGTGATAACCCATGGCTGGGTGTGGGTAAATCCAACATTACCCACAGTCAGCCATGGGTTATTGATATTATACAATGGTGTTAGTGTTATGTTGTATTTTTGTTGTTTTTTAGGTTTCTTTTTGCTTTATTTTTCTAACAGAAAATAGTTCCAGACTTTTAGTTAAAGTTTATTGTTTAGTGTATATTTCTATTAATTTAAATACAAGTTATTATCAAGTTTTAAGAGATGTAAAGAGAGTATTATATAAGTAAATTTAGTTTTTAAACTTTATGCTGTGTTTTGCTGTTGTAGTTTGTTTTATATTTCTATACTGCTTCTGATGTGTTTGTTGTCTGTCTTCATTTTTTAGCCCGAGTTCTTCTCAGTGTAGTATCTATAATGAGATATTCCTGGGGATTTAATAAAATCCGTGTAGGCATAGTGTGATGCCTACATGGAAGGTACAGTGGCTGTGTATGCAGTACCCTCTCAGTAGTCCACTATGCATATTAATGAAGGTGTGTTACTGAGGGAGAGCCATGTAACATGGTTAATGTATCAGTGTAGGGAGTGTATTACTGTATCCAGGGAGCTTAGTAACACACCCCCTACACTGTCAAAGTGCCAGATATCAATGTATGCATGTGTAATAAAAGGTTTATTTTGTGTGTGTGTGTGTGTGTGTGTGTGTGTGTGTGTGTGTGTGTGTGTGTGTGTGTGTGTGTGTGTGTGTGTGTGTGTGTGTGTGTGTGTGTGTGTGTGTGTGTGTGTGTTTGTGCAACACAGCATGGCATGCAGTAATGGACATGTGCCAGACATCTATAAATAGAAACTGGATACATTTAATTATTAAAGCAAAGGTCAAGTTTACAAATAGCTGAGTGGGTTTGCACGGAGTGGTGCTCAGCGGTGCTTAAACGTAGTGGAAAAATATATGTAAAAGTATAGCAGCAGTCTACATGGCCATGTAGCAAATTGTTAGAATGACAGCCTTATGTGCAGTAGGTGCAGGGTGTGAGTACAGAGACAGGTTATTTTGTAAATATACATTATGAGAATAATAAAACCAGAAAAGGCACAGTTCTGAATATTCCAAATGACCACAAGTGGACAATCAATTTAGCGCTTTCATTCACTTTTTAATACGTGAACTTCCTCAGAAACAAATCTCTACCCTAAAAGACTTCCTTTTATACTGAACAATAATTACTAGACAGGAAATTACATAACAACCATTTGTACACATAAACTTAAAAATCATGCAAATTGTTAAAAAACATCATGAGGAATGAATAATAAACTTTGTGAATATGATGTGCATATTTTAAATACTTCCAATGTTAAAAGTTAAATCAATATTGATATTTTAAAAAACATTTTATATTAATGGTCTCGTTGAGACCCAGTACATTATCAGCACCCAAAAATAACTGCCAATATGCCTCTTTGCACTCTAACAAATTATTTGAATCACCATTTAAAGCGTTTTTTTTCTACTTCATCTAAAACAAAAAATTCAAATTTCTTGAAATCATTGCATATCATTGCATGTCTAGCTAATGAATTATTTTTGTCTTTTTTTCTAATGGCTAGAACATGTTCATAAATCTTTCGCTTCAAGTTTCTCATAGTCTTTCCTATATAGTAACTGTTGCAGGATGAACATGTTGCAATGTAGACTACCTGCTCCCTGTTACAATTATAGTATTCCTTTACCCACAGAGTTGTATTATAACAACTAAGCGTGACAAAAGAAGAATTTGTTATAAACCTACATTGCTTACAATTATGACATGCGTAAGTGCCTTTTTTGTTTTTTCTTAACGTCACCTGGTCACCTGTGTCTTTGTTACCCACTTCTAACATGGATTTAATATTTAAAACTTTCTTGAAAGTGAAATTTGGTGAAAAACCTAATATATTCACCAATTCCTTGTTTCCTAAAATGATTTTCTATGATACCCTTTATCTGCCATATTTCATTGACTATAGGAAGTGGAAAAGCTATCCTATGTTAAATGATAGAACTGTGTACCAGTGTGTCACGAATGGAGAGATAAAAAAGAGTTATAACAAAATTGATGTGGCATTATTTGACATGTTCAGTCAAGGTAAGCTGAACAATGAGAGTTATTCTTTTGTACAAGTAGAACATCCAAAGGTAGCGACACTTTTTGGGATTCCAAACATTCAAATTGATAGTAATAATCCTCCATTTAGACCAATAATTTCAGCAAAACATTCTAAAACTGAGTATATTTCAGTGTGGTTGGACCAAATATTAAATCCTGTCATTCAACAATCTGAATTCTATTTAAGAGATTCTTGGCATTTGTTAGAAATATTGAGAGACTATAAATTACCGGAAGAGACCATTTATTTTGGTACTTTGGATGTTAAGCCCCTTTATACTTCCATTGAACAAGAGGCAGGTATAGAGCATCTAAGAGAATATCTGGCAAACCACACTGATTTTACAGGAGTAAAAATAAATACCATATGTGACATGATGGAGCTGGTACTGGCAAATAACTATTTTAAATTTAACAGAGTTTATTACAAACAGACATCAGGTGTAACTATGGGGGCAAGGGTTGCACCATCCTTTGCAAATTTAGTAATGGCAAACTGGGAGCAAAAATTTCTTAAACAGCATTCGAGTTTTGGTAAAGTACAAATCTACTATATATTTATAGACGATTTGTTTCTTATTTGGAATGGTAATCGGAAAGAATTTATTAATATGGTACAAGATTTGAATATCACAACAGAATTTTTAGAATTCAAACTAAGTGGATTTGGAGAGTCCATAAATTACTTGGATTTAAACATCTGTATAGATAGAGAAAATAAGAGATTTGTAAGTAAAATATATAGGTAACCAGTTTTTGCCAATCAATATTTGCATAAGGATAGTGCCCACCCACAGCATATGAAAAGGGGAGTAGTAAAAGGGCAACTGATACGGTTGAGTAGACTAACAACTGACGAGAACACATACAAGGAAGAAGTGCAGTTTTTGAGAGGTCTTTTTGTTTCCAGAGGTTATGATACAGCATAGATACAAAAAGTAGAAAAGGAAGTATTGTACTTGAGAAAAGGGGTAGCATCCCCCATTTTGCATTCTTTAGATATATTAGTAGGACCAACTGAATGTAAATTGGAAACAAAGTGTGATCAAAAGAAGGACTATAGGATAGCTTTTCCATTTCCTATAGTCAATGAAATATGGCACATAAAGGGTATCATAGAAAATAATTGGAAAATCATTTTAGGAAACAAGGAATTGGTGAATATATTAGGTTTTTCACCAAATTGCACTTTCAAGAAAGTTTTAAATATTAAATCCATGTTAGAAGTGGGTAACAAAGACACAGGTGACCAGGTGACATTAAGAAAAAACAAAAAAGGCACATGCGCATGTCATAATTGTAAGCAATGTTGGTTTATAACAAATTCTTCTTTTGTCACGCTTAGTTGTTATAATACAACTCTGTGGGTAAAGGATTACTATAATTGTAACAGTGAGCAGGTAGTCTACATTGCAACATGTTCATCCTGCAACAGTTAATATATAGGAAAGACTATGAAAAACTTGAAGCGAAGGATTTATGAACATGTTCTAGCTATTAGAAAAAAAGACAAAAATAATTCATTAGCTAGACATGCAATGATATGCAATGATTTCAAGAAATTTGAATTTTTTGTTTTAGATGAAGTAGAAAAAACCTCTTTAAATGGTGATTCAAATAATTTGTTAGAGTGCAAAGAGGCATATTGGCAGTTATTTTTGGGTGCTGATAGTGTACCGGGTCTTAACAAGACCATTAATATAAAATGTTTTTTAAAATATCAATATTGATTTATATTTTAACATTGGAAGTATTTAAAATATGCAGATCATATTCACAAAGCTTATTATTCATTCTTCATGATGTTACTTAACAATTTGTATATTTTTTTAAGTTTATGTGTACAAATGGTTGTTATGTCATTTCCTGTCTAGTAATTATTGATCAGTATAAAAGGAAGTCTTTTAGGGTAGAGATTTGTTTCTGAGGAAGTTCACGTATTAAAAAGTGAATGAAAGCGCTAAATTAATTGTCCGCTTGTGGTCATTTGGAATATTCAGAACTGTGCCTTTTCTGGTTTGATTTTCATTTTCATCAGTGCTGGAGATTATGAGAATAATGTTAAATCCCGATTACATTTTGTATGAATACACAGACAGGTTATTAAATTTATTTTGTAAATATACATTTATGAGAAGTACTATTAAACCTTGATTGAATTTTGTATGAATACACAGACAGATTATTAATCATTTATGTTGCAGATACACATTATGAGAAGTATGTTTAAACCCTTGATTGCATATTGTATGTATGCACAGACATGTTATTTAGCATTTATGAGGCAAATACACATTTATGAGATGTATTTTTAAATCTTGCTTTGCTACGCTCGGCTAAGCTCCACTAAACACAGCTAAACCTTGTAAAGCACTGCTTAATCAAGGAATGTTTTAGGAATGTTTTAGCAGTGCTTAACTGGTTTGCGCACTGCTAAGTGGTGCAAAGCACTGCTAAGCGATGCCAGTTTAAGCAATGCTCAGCTCAGCTAAGCTGGTTTACACACTGCTAAGCATTGCTGAGTATTGCCAGTTTAAGCACTGCTCAGCTGAGCTCAGTGGGTTTGTGCAGTGCTAAGTGAAGCACAGTATTTTTAAAAATTGCCCAATGGCAGTAAAAGCTGAGAAAATAGGCTTATTTAAGTGCAATAGGTGGGAATGCAGCAGAACCAGTTGGAGTTTGAACCTGGCAGGATCTATTGCAGGTGTTGGAGAGGGTGCACGCTTCCAGTCTAGGGTCATGGTTGGACTCCTTGTAAAATACTATGATGTCCAGCTGCTGCAGGGTCAGTACCTGGGATTGGAGTGCAAGTCAAAAGCCTGGGACTGACTGGTATGTGATTTCACCAGTGCTACAGGTATCCCCCGGACAGGTGAGCAGGTCCATCATAATTTTGATAATCTGAAGCAATGGAAGAGAGGACTTCTGGACACCTAGGTTCAGGAAGCTAGAGATAGGAATGCCCCCCAAGTTTGTAAGTACTGTTTGCATTGTTTTACCAATACCTAATCTAAATATGTGCTAGACAGGTATGCATAACGGTGTGCTTCTTTCCCTACAGCTGCAGAGGAGAGAGCTCACAACCTAGAGGCCCATGCAGGACGCCTGGCTAGGTTGCACCATGAGTGTGGTGAGTACAGATGTATCTTGCAATCTATAGTCATATAAGCAAGAAAGAGTAATGTATTAACTGCCATTAGGTATATACAGTTTTGATTGTTCATAGGTTCATAGGTTCATACTAAGCTATCTGTCCTGGGGCATTTATAAGCATAGCCCGATTGTGTTTGGCTTACGCCACCCCTTGATTTGAGTATACTGTGCCCTTTTTAAAGTTTAGTTTACTGTGCCTCTGTCTAATAGTGACATGGAAGTAATCCCCGGGACAAACCTACGATCCCCCATCCACTCATTAAGATTCTTCTTGAAGAGAGTCAGTGAGGTGCTCTGCCTAACATGAATTGGAATTCTATTCCAGAGCGAAGGGAGCCTCTGGGTTATGAATCTGTCCCTCCAGCATGTTGTATTTATTTCTGTGCTGAGGTTCAAGTCCCTCAAGCACGTGGCTCTAAGGGATTTAGATTTACTGAGGTGGAGCATGTCCATTAATTTTGGGTTGGACATAGCTTTATATGTCAGGCATAGATCGCCTCGAAGTAGGCGGTATGCAACTGAGTAGAGCTGGAGTTTTTTTAACAGAGCAGCATATGGCATTTGTTTGAGTCCCTTGATCCTCCTGGTGAGGTACTTTTGGGGTCTTTCTAATTGCTGCAGGTGTTGGGTAAGGTACATCCCAAAGGGGGCATTGTATTCTATGATGGGCCTGATGAGGGATGAATAAAGGGGCACGATTACCTCTCTTGATCCTTTCATGATGAGGTGGGCTATGTAGAAGGTCTTTCTAACCACTTTGGCAATGTGGTTGTCAAAGGAGAGATTGCTGTCAACTTGGGTCCCCAGATCCCTAATTACTTTCTCTGTACTTAATGGGTTACCACCTATGTGGTAATTTGTGGGCACATTGTTTTTGCTAAAGGGTATGACTGTACCCCTTTTTGGCATTTAGCTTTAGACCATGGCTCTGGCACCAGTTATCCATCTCTGTGAGACCTTTTTGAAGGATGTTTGTGTCAGCTGGAGAGTCAATTATGGCGCCCAGTTTGCAGTCATCTGCGAACCTGGTGAGCCATAGTCCTCCCACGTTGGCCTGTACCTCAGAAAAGTAAATACCGAACAAGAGAGGTCCCAGGACAGAACCTTGTGGGACGCCACTCGTGACCGGTTTTGAGTCTGACATGGCCCCAGCAACTCTGACTCTGTGGGTTCTGTCTTTGAGCCAGTTTGTGACCCATCTTGTGACATAGGGGTTTATATTTAGGCTGGATAGCTTATCTATGATGCTCGAGTGGGGTATTGTGTCAAATGCCTTTGTGAGGTCGAGGTAGGCTGTGTGGACTACCCTCCCTTCATCTATGGCCTTGGTGACTGTTTCGAAGAAGTCGACCAGGTTCAAAAGGCAGGATCTGCCCTTGACAAAGCCAAATTGGGTGGGATCTAGTGTCTGTAGGTCCCCAATGTCTTTGTTTATGAGTTCCATGATGATCCTCTCCATAGCCTTGCAGACTAGGCTAGTCAGGTTTATGGGGCGATAGTTTCCAGGGTCCGCAGAGGCGCCACCTTTGTGGAGTGGGACCACTGTTGCTGTACGCCATTCTTTGGGCACATATCCTGTAGTGAGGCTGAGATTGTACAGCAGTTTTACTTGAGGGATTAGTTCTTCTTGGAGTTCATGTAGGACACAACCCGGGACGCCATCTGGTCCCATGGAAGCAGTGTTTTTTGCTTTGGAGAGGGCGGCCTTCACCTGAGCATCAGAGATGTTTGGGAGGCTGCACTCTGCCGGGATAGATACTTGCTCTTTGGGGGGGGGGTGGAGAAGTTTGCACTGAACCTGTCTGCCAGGATATTGGCGATGTCTGTGGGTTCAGTGTAGTTTTTGTCGATTAGAATCAACTCAGAACAAGTCTGGGAGTTGCATCCCAGGTTCCTAACATAACTGAAAAAAGCCTTATGATTGTCTTTAGTGTCCTGTGCAATTTTTCTCTCAAAGCTGGCCTTGGAGGATTTTATGAGGGATTGTAATTTTTTGCTAGTACTGATCAGAGATGCCTTCCCTTTTAGGGATTTTGCTCTATCATGTAGTAGCTTCCTCCTTCTGTTGTACAGTTTATTTATGGCTGGGGTCCACCAGACTGGACGCCTGCCTTTGGATGATTGGGTCTTGATTTTGTTTGAGATAGCATGATCCATGCATTCCTGGAGATGTCTGTAGAATGTGTTTATATAGGATTCTGCAGTTTGGGCCGTAGTTTCCACTGGCTCTGGGGCCTTGAAGGATTCCACTTCAGTTTTGAGAAGTGTGAAGTTCGCTTTTGGGAAGTTTTTCACTGTGGTTTTCTGGGCTGGGGGTGGGGTCGGGATGTGGATATCCAGTGAAATTAATTTATGGTCTGATCTTACCAATGAGGGATATACTTCTGGTATGGAGCATAGAGTCCCCATGTTGGTAATGATCAGGTCTAGTATGTTTTCCCTTCTTGTGGGAGTGGTGACTAGTTGTTCCATAGCATTTGAGTTTATAAATTCCAGGAACCTTTGGGCTAAGGTGCTGGGGCTTCAGTAATGCTCACAGTCTATGTTTGGGTAGTTGAAGTCGCCCAATATAATGGTGTTCGGAGAGATCTTCATGTTCTCCAATGTTTTCAGGAAAGCCGAGTGGGATTCCTGACTTTGAGAGGGTGGTCTGTAGGATGCTATAAACTGAAAAGCAGTCTTGCCCACTGTCGGTTGCACATGGATGGTCTCCGATACTTCGTGCAATGCCAGTAACCTGGAGGTGTGGATATCCTTGATAAATATGGAAACTCCCCCTCCTTTTGTGGTTCGGTCTGGGTTTTGGGGCTGAAAAGCATGATATGAGGTATAGCCTGGTAGTGCTGGGGTGCTCTCTGGAGCCTTGAACCAGGTTTCTGTCACTGCACAGATATCGATGTTCTCCATACTGAGGAGAGCTTCGAGTGCATGCATCTTGAGGTTAAGACTTCTGGCATTTAGCAGCATTACCCTTAGTTTCTTGTTCCTTGTGCTGTCTATGGAGGTGGGTTTGACTTTTGAGCCTTGCCTAAAAAAGGCACTATGGGGGTGGCAAGAGCCTTTGCCAGTATCCGAAAGCCCAGGGGTGACAGGTACAAGCCGTCCCTAGTGAAGCAACGTGGCTTGTCGAGCATGTCATCCCAGGCTGACAGACACTGGATCCCCTTTGAATGACACCAAAATTTTAGCCATTTTTTAAAATCGATCATTTTGTCTTTATACTGTGGCATCATTCTAGGTGAGGGTAAGATGCTGCTCAAGGTCAGGGTCATACCGGCCTGGGCTACATGATCAGAGAGCTCCTCTATGTCTCTTTTCATGTAGTTGAGGGAGGTACATCTCAGGTCATTCACGCCAGCATGTACAATGACTGTGTCATTTTTGTATTTGCTGTGGAGTGACCTGAGTGCTTGCGTTATGTGGCGGATCCTAGCACCCGACAGGCATCTCACTGTGACCTTCTCTTTATTCAGCCTGGTGAGCGGGACGTCAGTGTGTCTGACAATAGAGTCACCTATTACAAGAGTATCAGGTGTGTTATTCAGCCTTAAGGGCTGTGACTGCTTGGCACACTGACTTTGTGTGCTATGTGTTGTACGTGTTTTGTTTTGGGGTAGCGTTTGCTTGGATGTCTGCTTTTGAGGTCTCTGTTGCTTAGGTAGATTTATATTTAGAGCCTCCGAGTATGTTGTTGTGTTTTTATGTGTTTGGTTCACTGTTGTGGTGGGACTATGTGATACTGGAATTGTGTTGTGTGAGGTTACCTTCTCCTCCTGATTGGTTACACCAGTTTTGAGATGAGAGAGCTCAGCCTCCAGTTTGGCAATATGGTTGCATCTCTCACATATATTCAAACCTGTTTGGAGGAGGAGAGGGTTGTCCGTGTACATGAGACAGTTGTAACATTGCCTCAAAATTCCCAGATTCACCAGCTGGACTGGAGAGGAAACCATTGACTGACCTTTGGTCATGCTAGAGTAATATAGGGAACTGAATTAAAATGGACCAATAGGGGACAAGGTAATCATAGAGAGTATAAGAGTAAGTAGTGCTTATGGTTTATTAGTGCTAACTTGTAAAATTACTTATTTGGACCAGTGAGGGGCGTTAGAATGAGAATATGGTGTTTACTTTGAGAGATAGAGCAGTTCTAATGGAAAAAGTGAAGAGCAGACTTCGTGGAGCCAGGAATAGTTTAAACCCAATTAGGCGGCGCTGCCCAATGTTGCGCTATGCACAAAAACGCACAAAACCACACAAAAGAGGGTATTAAGAGAGGGAGATCAAGGAGTTAGGAATTGACCCAAAATGGCCAATAAAACTACAGTTTCAAGGCAATAACCACTCCCACAGGGGGCAGGCAGGCTGCTCAATGTTTATCACTGCCACTGATGAACACAGAGACTTCCCTTTAGCCCAAGCAAACAATGGCCTCCAAGAAACTTACAAACAGTTCAGAACAGCAACTCTGTAACTGAACTTTTTTAAATCTCAGAAAAGTGGGGAAAAAGCAAGATTTTTTTGTTTTTTTTAAGGAAAGCAGAGGTTCACAAGTATCAACAAGTTAGAACAGTGCAGTAAATGACCCCACACTTGAGTGCGAGGCCAGAGACAGAATAAAATGCAAGCTTTAAGAAAAAAAAATAATTTTAAAAATAAGTGCAGGCAGGAAATTCAGTAATCAGCTCTAGGTTGTGTTCTAAATACAGTTACCAACACAGAAATCAAGTTTAACAAGCCAGAAAATGCTCAAAAGTAGGCAGCAATGCAGAAAAACTTAACAAATAATCTGAAGCAAAATACTTAAAATCTCAAAAGTGGCTTCTTTCTTCTCTCAGCATTTTCTCCTCTTGGTGGGTGCTTCACCAACAGCCAACATGTCTGAAAAGACGCCAAAACCATGAGGCAATCGGGTTTTAAGAGAGGGAGATCAAGGAGTTAGGAATTGACCCAAAATGGCCAATAAAACTACAGTTTCAAGGCAGTAACCACTCCCACAGGGGCAGGCAGGCTGCTCAATATTTATCACTGCCACTGATGAACACAGACTTCCCTTTAGCCCAAGCAAACAAAGGCTTCCAAGAAACTTACAAACAGTTCAGAACACCAAATCTGTAACTGAACTTTTTTAAATCTCAGAAAAGTGGGAAAAGCAAGATTTTTTGTTTTTTTTTTTTTTTGTTTTTTTTTTTAAGGAAAGCAGAGGTTCACAAGTATCAGCAAGTTAGAACAATGCAGTAAATGACCCCACACTTGAGTGCTAGGCCAGATACAGATAAAATGCAAGTTTTAAGAAAAAAAAACGATGTCAAAAATAAGTACAGGCAGGAAATTCAGTAATCAGCTCTAGGTTGTGTTCTAAATACAGTTACCAACACAGAAATCAAGTTTAACAAGCCAGAAAATGTTCAAAAGTAGGCGGCAATGCAGAAAAATTTAACAAATAATCTGAAGCAATGAATGTGGTCATAGAGCTAGACTGCAATAAGTGAGTAATGGCAGGTAAAGTTCAATAAAGATGAAAGCATGAAACCTAAGAATGTTAAGGAAACAAAGTTTCTACTGCATTAATTGTGGAATTACAGCTGTATTACAACACCTACATTATATGACCTGTTCTGCAATAAAGACTGGAAATATATACCACTCACTGCATGAAGTCAACCCTAATAAAGCTGTGTTTTGCAATATGTGTGTATTTTGAGCTGTTGTTCATGAAATCGAGTAGTACACTTGTTGTAAACTACAAACATAAAGAATACCACTAAGTGACTGAAGGTTAGCTAATAAAGAGTGTTCTGCTAAACTGTAGATTTGGAGCTGTACTGAAAGATATAATGCATTATGATATTTGTTCTGCAGTAAAATTTGAAGCAATAATAGGAAAGCCCAAGGTATATTGTTTATATCAGGATTGTCTTGTGTTAATCATTGCATTTCAGCTATATGTATTTCTGCTCTGAGGTACACTGGTGCAGGCAAGTATGAAACTTTAATAGCTGTAGATTGCAAATATGCCATCTGCAACTGTGTATGGGTCAGGTAGCCAACCCAGCACACCAATATAGTTTCTACACATCACAGATATTTCCACCCACTAGGGGTATATGGTGTACACCTACATTCTATATATTAATGTACAATTCACCTAAAATCTCTGTCATGCATGAATCTCATGCATGTATGTCCAACTGTTAGTGCAGTCTTGTATAACAATCTTCTGCTATTACCAGGTCATATTTTGTTAGCAGGTGCGATCTATGCAAGTATCAGTCAAACAATATGCAGCAGTGGCTCAGTAGTTCAGTTTGATAAATGCTAGGTCTGATGTACATTTTGTCACCACAGACCAGGGTTTGAGTACAGTGACTAGTACTAGTAAATATTATTGAATCACTTATGTATTGTTAACAGATATTCTTCCCACAGGAATTACAGGTAAATAAATGGCTGCAGTAGCCCTTAGAATGTGTAATAATTTGTGTGTTCAAATGTAACAGAGTAATAACAGCATTGCTCAGCAACGTGAAAAGACTTCAGAAAATAAAGGTAACAAGTAAAATGCCAATAACAGTTAATACAATAAATAAAATGTGTGCTTTGGTATGGCTGTATGCCTGGTGTGTATGTGAATGTCTGCTGATAGTCTAACCCTTTGCCTGCCAAGGATGGCATGATAGTCGCAAACTCTCTGTACTGTGCAAGATACATGTCTCGCAAGTGTCACTGTCACAGACTGTGATCACCGTTGCCTAATCAGTCTGTCACAGATCTATCATGGACATGGTTTATGTCAATAGCACAGTCACACTGCATCAGTCCATAGTACACCTTGGTAGTCATATCTGTCCTCCTGACATGTAATAGTCCTCTGTACCTGTAGGTATTACAGCTTGGCCCATACTGTCCCATGCAAATGGCTTGAGATCTATGTACATGCTGCAGAAGCTGTAGGGCACATACATACATAAAGGAATGGCAGACCTATAGAATACACTGCTGCAAACAATATAGCCTATACTGGTATTAATGGACTGTATTTCTCCCCCCTTATTTGCATCATAATTTAATATTGTTATACATTGGTTATGGTTTACTATTAACATATGTTCTTCTCAAAATGTTATATTTAATCATATGTTCTTCTCAAAATGTTATGTTGGGCCTTGTGTTTTATTATTGTTATGTATTACAATGGTTGCATGCTAACATACCTTGTTGAATTACTTATGTTGTTGGCCTTATGCCATAACTATTACTGCATGCTGTTACTATACTGACTGTTATCTCACATATTGTTGTGTTCCATATACTATGCAATGTTATGTTACTGGGTTATTTGCAACATTCTGGCATCATGTTATAACTAACTAAATGTTATGTTCATTACTAACCTATACACTTTAAAATACTTCAACATTGTAGATCGACTGGGTAGACTGGTTCCTGATGATCTGCCTACCCTACCTCAGCCAGCTGTGGTACCAGGTCCCAGCACATCTGGGAGCAAAGCCGGTAGTGCTCTCTCTGCTGGCCCTGCACCACCTATGGGTGATGGGGCCCTACCTCCCCAGGAGTAATGGTGAAGGTTGGGTTGTTACCCAGGATCGGCTATCAGTGATGGTGTGCAGGATCATGCACCATCGCTACAAGAATCACTTGCACTGGATTGAGGGCAGACTTGCCAACCTGGAGGGGCAAGGTGCCCTGGCACCCAGCATCCAGCACAGCCACCTTTGGGGCAGTGAAGGAGCAGTGTTGACTGCCCATGGTTGGGGAGCTTAGTCTCACTGCTGCCATCTAGGGGCACATGGCTCTCTGATTCACAACATCCTCCCCTTCCAAGGGGTTTACCCCCTTCATGTCTCATACACCACCCCTGTATGCCATCTTGTTTGTCTTGTCTGTCTGCAAATGCAACCTCTCCGACCCAACTTACCTCCCCACAGGTACCTAGGTGCCTGTCCCACAAAACAATATCACCCCATACGTAGCTCTCCATTTCGCACCCACATCCACTGGACACAATTAATTATTAAATGAATTAATCAACACAGTTATGTTGCCCTCACCCCTCTTTCTGGGGTGCGTGGCTCCAAATTCCAAATTCTCTACAACCTGCACAGCTGTTGCTCTAGAAGAAATGGAGAGCCATGGTCCTTTCCTACACCCTTCCTGCATATCCATACCTGACTTTCAGTATGTTTTTCCCCCTGCTTTTCCCCATTTCACCACTTTCCTATCACCCTTTTTCTTTTCTTTTTTAAAATTAGCATGAGTTTAACCAGAGTTAAGAGGCATGGCACGCCGTGCAAACCCATGTAAACCCTCTTAAAACTGCTTAAACATGCCTTAATCACTTTCTCTGTTTATGACCCTGTTAGGCACATCTGCTAAATTATCACCCCCTGCCATGTCTTGAACCCAGGCCCCTGTCAACTACAGCATAGTACATTATGCTCACTAGGCCACTCAGCTCTGAATTAAGCAGGTGCTTCCATCAACATATCCTGATTGCCACTGATACACTGCAAGTACATAGGGAAATTGGCAGTGTACTTGGGACTGTGAGGCAGATGCTACACCAGTACACAACCAAATAAATAATAATGGACTTACATGAGGCCTGCAATAGTAGGTATAGCTGTCAACAGTACAGACTGTTGCAGAATGTCCACAGTTGTGACCCCTAGTTTTGGCATGGTTTCACAAAAACATATATGTCTGCTACAGTACTGGCAAGTCATCAAAGACTGAGGTTAGAAAATCATGATAGACATTTGAGTGTCACACCTCATACCCATCAGAAAACACATGATGATGCAATTCCTGCATCAAAGACTGCATGCATGGACATATATCCAGCAAATACACCTACTGCAGCTGTGACTCAATACCTCAGTCTGTTAAATGACATGCATGCAGTGCATTGTGCCAACCACAGTCCTGGGTTCAAATCTAGTGTGTTCCACTTCAATTATATTCTTGTCAATACAGCAAATTATGACTAAGTCATGCAATTTTAACCAAACAGGTTGTTGCTACTAAATTAACAGCTACACATGTTAGTAAGTCAAAGGACTGTAGTTATGGACACACTGCACATTTTCGTGTGACTACTGATTTTCTCCTACTATTGTCTGAGTGCCACTATTACATAAAAGATGTACCTTAACCACATGCCTCATCTAGGCTGTTATGAGTATCTTCACCATGCCTCTGCTGTGACGACAGAGCTGACACTGCTCCCTCAGTGACATATAAAGCTTGCTGTCCTCCAGTGTGTTCACACTCCCTACTATGAGTCCTAGGCAAACAGCAGCAGTTGCAGGCTGCAACATATGCAGCTGTATGTTACACTACCTGCTACAGACTTACCATACCTCACAACCCCCTAGAACAAGGAATCCACATGACACTCATACATAAAGGGATGGGGCAAAGGTCAAGTGACAGGAACATATACCACAGTCTGCCCTTACAAACATACAGAGCTGATAAACCAGTAGCTGCTACAGCAGCATGGATATTCTGATGGGTACAATGGCTGACACCCACATGTCTCTTCCCCCTTACTGACCTCCACTGACAATTTTTAACAATGAACTGCCATATAATCATAAAGTCATTTGACAATGGTCAAGCATAGCATGAAAAAGTGTGTATATACCTCACAAACCTCAACAGTGGACAGTATTAGTACCTATCCTGTGTGATGCTGTAGACTCCATACCTCACTAAAGTCCAACTCATAGACTAAGTAAGGGGCTAAGTCCTACATGAAGGCCTTAAATATTGCACTGTTGTCATTGCTTAATGAAAGTGCATCCCACCTGTTCTGGATGCAATTAGCAATTCTGAGCCATGGATTGGTGCACAAGCAATTGACTGTTAATGACCTACAAAAGGCAAGCAAGTGCCTATGGGAAACAGGTCTGTAACTTGGTATACCATGACAGACTATGATTTATCAAGTGTTGTTCTGCAGGAATTCTTCAGAAAAGGATTATTTGACTCTACCATGTATGTAATACAGGTCCCCATATAATGGCACTCAGATGGGAGGATACACTTATGGGGAATAGGAATTACAACAGTAGGCCTCTAGTACATCTATGGGAATGACATGGAGTTGATACTCTGCTGTTCAACAGCTACAGGCATGCCTCTGTACTGTGCCTGCTGTGAATTATAGCACAACTGTGGCCCTCTCGCCCCCTCCTACAACAGTCGGCTCCTGTATGAATTCTATTGGAATATGTGGTAGACATATTGACAGCAAGTAAGGGTGGACACAGCTATCATGTCACATGATGTACTGTCATTTAACACTTCTCAGTCTGTGGATGTCACAAAGACAGGTCAGACATTGTAAAGGTGTCCATGACTGTCCCTGATGTACTCTGGCTAGGGCACAGTTTATTCGACATTTGTATGTCATTGCTTCGTAGCTATGGCTGACATACCTGGCAACCCCATACAGCAGGAGTCAGGTCATAGCCAGCATTACAGAGGGGACACAGGCCAAACCTCAGCAACAGAGTATACATATTGGTCATATAAAGTAAGAGTATGAATAAAGTGACAGATATTGCTGTAGTATAACTGTTTTCTGAGGGTTCTGGCATGTGACAGCCAGATTCACCATATTCTGGGAAGAACCTTCCATTATTGGCTAACTGCCTGTCAGACAACCACAGGTGTCTGGCAAAAGGACCACATACATCAGGTACACATACACATTTGGCAAACATCTGTGTACTGGAGAGTTATGATGCCTACAGGGAGGATAGACTACAGCAGGTTTTCATTGTTGTCTGTCACTGTGGCACAGTGATGCTGCTGGACTGTCCTCACATACATGTAATAACACACACCTATGTGTCTGACACTGGCAGTATGACATAGTAATGGGACTTTGCCTACAGGGGACACAGCATAGTAGATGGCATTGATGGGTGTGGAGACATACAGCACACTCTGTCATGGCACACAGGGACATAACCAGTATTGCTATTATGTTGGTGATAGCAACATATATAGAGTGTTGATAGACTGCAGGGTATGCCATGGGGAGGTGGCAGTGGATAGTGCAGGGCACTTTGGATGTGCAGTGTCTGTACATAGTGGATATCAATGTATCTGGTCCTGTAATGTGTTCCTCCTTTTGTTGTCTTTCAAAAACGATGTATAGAAGGAGGCAGCCACCATTTTCAGAGGCTAAAAATAATGTCATCCTGGATGGCCTTACACTGCATCACATCATTTTTCTGTCCAGGACGCACCACAATCATGACCAATGTGCAGCACTTTAGGCTGACTTCATCGCAGCAGTCAACAATGTAGGGCTACAGGACAGCACCTGCGAGCAGGTCTGACACCGGGCCACAGATATGGTCAATGCTGCATGGCAAAGTGCTGCCTCTGTGGCCAGAGACCATACTGCCACCAGTGGAGTGCCTGCAGCAGAACAACCACTCTCGGCCACAGAGGAATTCCTGGCAAACCTGGGAACAATCACCAGCTCCCAAGCATCCATCACCCCGTACATCATGGAGGTGGGTGCAACAGCATCCACAGAAGAGGAGTTTCCAGCTAAGCTTCCTGCGTTCATCTGTATAATACTGTATCAGCCATTGTTGCAGCCTCTGCATACCAGTACACAGGTGGCATGTGTATCTGCATTGGGGGGGGTGGTTTGGTTTTAACGCACAGCTGTGCACACATGTTCAAAATGTCAGCAATGTAGGCAGTATCACATTAGCTCCTGTACATGTTGATATACGCACATATTACCCGATAACAAAACCACATTTGGTATTGCTGACAATACGTCTCCCTCACATTTCCATAGGTACATCAGGTGTGGCTGGAGTCTAAAGTTCTGCACCTGGTAAGTGCACTATGTTTGTTGTATGGATCATATATACCCTGTGAATGTTAATGGCTGACATTTTGCCCTAGGCGCAACTTTTATGCTTAGCCAGAGTACAATACTTGTATGCTAAATTTCGAAGGGCTTAACTGACATGATTTGAATGGGTAATCACAGTTGTGTATTTGCAGGAGCAGTAACACATATGCACTTATTTTTTGAGGAGGTCTATGCAGTCTGCTATATGGGAATCAATCACTCACAGATGCCTGTTCACACACAATATGGCAATGGTACATACTTGAGGCAGTGACATTAGAACTGACATAGTATGCTCAAGACGGTTGCACTCTTTTTTTAGGTGTAGATCTATCAAATTCACTGACATATTGCTTTCTCACACAGGTGTATGGTACTGTCAACAATAACCATATGTACCTGCTGTTCATGGTGTAAAGGGCCTGTCTTGTCTGTGTTTGTTGTAGTCTGCTTGTCTGTTGTGCATGGGATTGGAAATAACACTGGTATGTGTAACACAGTTGTGGCTCCTCACCTGTATGTGTATGTGTGTGGATTACCATACATAATAGTGCAGGTAGTAATGTACTTATTTTGTCTTCCTCCACACAGGTGACCCTGAAGGTTGGAGTGTTTCTCCATCACAACCTGATGTCAGTGTCTGTTTGGACTCAGATGATGATGGTGACCATAGTGAGGCACAAGTGAGGTTGTTAAGGGCCAAAGCTGTCCCATGGGTTGACATCCCACTTCCTCCCCCATTCTCCCCAAATCACAGTCATTATGCCCACACATACCCAGTCCCCTGCGGCCACAGATATCGGACAGTCAGAGTGTGGTGGCATCGAAGAGGAGGATGTGATGACTATAGCATGGGTGAGTGTGGAAACTAGCCACTGAGAGAGGGCTGGTGAGGTCCCACACAGGCAGATTGACAGAGGTGCTTGAAGGAGGATTGATGCCCATCCACAACCTGTCACAGGTGTCACATCACGGGTCACTCAGTGCATGTTTCAGTCCATCATGGAGGCACAGGCACATTCCAAATGCAACACCAGATTGTTGCTCAGGGTCATAGATGCATCACTGTCTGACATCAGTGACTCTCTCCACCACATTGGTGACGCCATGCATTGATTCAC
>NC_056744.1:891250979-891365979 GCF_019279795.1 Protopterus annectens | reverse complement strand
ATGCAGGGCCCTATAATGCGTTATTCTCAGTTACATCATTTTTTTTTTTACTTTTTAACATTGCTAATAAATACCAGAAAGGTAAACAAACAAATAAATCCAAAAAGACGCCTCGTACCTGTTGCAGGCAAAGGTTTTATTCAAAACAGCCAAAAGACCAAGACAAACTGTAGAAAAATAGATAAAGTAGGCAGCCAACAATACCACAGATCTGGATAAAATGAAAACTATTTTTTATTCAATTAAGCGCTTTTGTCAGACTCCACTGATTTCATCAGAATGTAGATACAAAGTGCAAAACACTGCTTAAATAACCCATCCCACCCTACAAATTAGTTACATTATTTCCCCCAGGAAATTAACAATGAATGACATGACAAGGTACAACACATTTTAAAAGAACCACAACACAAAACCACTCATTGTTAGTTCGTTATAGGTTATTTAAGCAGTTAAGAGGAGGAGCCTGGCCTTACCTGTTAGAAAAAGCTGAATTATTTTGGCAGATCAGTTTGCATTCCACACCCTGGCCAGGCTTAAATGACCACTTATCTATATCTAGTCTTTTGAAGCTTAAGGCGTTAAATAGATAAGACATCCCTTTGTTCCCATATGTGGATGTTTATTACTTTATAACAATTCATGTGACTATGAACCTAGAATTAACTTAGAATACATGCATACACATGTTTACATCTAGATCCACTGACCTGAACATTTAGTGCAGTTTTATTTTATTTTTCATTTTTTGTTTTTCCCATTTCAGTATGATGACACACTTAAGAGATGTGAAAGTATATCAATTAGAATTTAATGGGTACGATAAATTTGACACATTTTTAATTTGAAGTGACTTTTTCATAGGAACTTGTATGTTCTGAGTACTTAACTTTATGCCCTTTGAAGCAACAGTTTAATTGTATGTATATATTTATGAAATGTTTAATATGTTCTAATATGCCTTTATTATACATTTTTAAACATTTTACTAGCAAATTAAGTTTGTACTGTGTAATAATATGTAACATTTTTACATTTGTTATCCAGACCATAGTCTTTGGTCATGAGCATGATTTCCCTTTAAGTTTGCAAAGAGGAAATGATGTAATATGCCTTGCTTTATTTAAATGCAGTTTTAGCTTTTTTTAGCTTGTCTGATGAAGTTCCTGTATTGTTTTAAACTTGGAATGAAAGCACTTACAAGCTTTCACTGCTGTTTTGAATAAAACATTTGCCTGGAACTAGCGTGAGCCGTCTTTTTGGATTTAACATTTCTAATAATTTCTTTTTTTGCATAACAACATGTTTGCGCTCTTCTGTGCACTGCACAAACATACTATGGGATTTATTTTATATTATTTTGCATTAGTTTTTGGACTCACAGGGCATAGTTTTGCACATATGTGTGCCTACTATTACATTTCTGACCTTCTAATTGGGCTGTTACAGTCCCTCTTCAATTTTTACATTTTGGTACATGGATATTTTCTGTGCACACTTCTAACACCAACACTGGTCTTGCACGGATACCTATCTGCTTGATGGATCAGAAAACAACCTAATTTGCATGCAATTCACCTGCTTATGAGGTGATTTTCATGCCACAGACACTTCCATGTCTGCAAGCTCGTGCACACCCCTCTGCTCTGTTTACTGGATCACATGGAGCCTTACTTCCATGTTAGCTCCATGCCACTTTGTCTGCATGGAAAATCATCCATGAAGGTTTTATTGAATTCCCCCTATTGTATTTATATTTAGTTGTGTATACATTTATTTTTAATTTTTTAAGTTACATATAAGCATATATTTACCTACTTTTTATGTTTTTATGTTGCAGATGTTTAGTCTTCCATAATCTATCATTTTTTATTTGTTTCTGATGTATTTTCAAAGTTTAGAACTGCTGTGTTGTGGAGTTTCATTCTTTTTTTTTTTTTTTTTGGTTCATTGTCTGTTTTATGATATTAGTATTATCTTCATTTATTGTATATTTTGGTGTTTGATTTTGTGTTCCAGAGATTATTTTCGTCATGTTTTGAATTTATCTAGTGATGGCTGGTAATAGGAGCATAGTGATCTTTCACTTTTATGCCCTGTGATGCTCATTATTTGATGTGCTTCCATTCCTGACTGCAAAAGTAAAGTTATTGCTGTTGCTCTTAAGGAATGGTTTGTATATCTTTTTGATAGATTTGCTAGTTTGCAAATTTCTTTTAGCATTTTTGAAAGGTAATTTATTTCCATTGGTTGTGT
The DNA here is from genome assembly GCF_019279795.1 of Protopterus annectens. NCBI lineage: Eukaryota > Metazoa > Chordata > Ceratodontiformes > Protopteridae > Protopterus > Protopterus annectens. The sequence goes on along the minus strand of NC_056744.1, from coordinate 891,363,723 downwards.
TGTGTACCACATTTCCATTTTTTCTCGTACATCTTGAGGCAGTCTCTTTTGGTGTAGAAACAGTGTTGTTGTATTAGGTGGCATTTTTTGAAGGTATTTTGTGAAACTTTATAGGACATAATGGGTCTGTGGGGTTTCAAACATGAATCCTCTAAGTAATTGTTTTGTAAGGTTGAAATGTTCTGTATTTTTTTGTGTATTAATTAATATTGTTTGTTATGTATTCTGTGACATTTTCATTTTTTTATTGTGACACTGTCTTCTGTGAAGTATCATACTCCTTCATTTCAATGTCTTGCGAATTGTAGTTGGATATCAATCCAGACTTTTCTGACAAGTTCCTCTGCTGGTTTGGGGAAAGTGTTTCGCTGTTTCTCAATTGTGTTATTTATTCTATTGTTAGTTGGCTGTGGTGTTCTTATATAACTTTTCCTTGTCTTCTGCATTTTTAGGTACTGATCTAAATACATTATTAGCAGTTGTTAGACATGTATCTGTAATTATGTTAAATTTTCTGTTACTGGTCAGTTTGTTTATATATCTGTTGAGTCCTGAACGTATAGCTACAAATGCACTTATAACATATTCGTTTCCACTTGTATTTTATACTGTAGCATAGAATAGTATGGAGGTTAAATTATCTGGTGTAATAGTGTGCAAGTCTATACTATAGTTTTTTTTTTGCTTTTGCCAGCTTTGAAATATGTTTATAGCCCACTTTGTTTTTTTGTACTTATTTTTTTTCCTTTTTAAATTCTAGTATTTCTATTTATTCAGTTATTTTTTTCTCCATATCTTTTGTTGATTTGTTGTTTTCTATTAGTTTGAATTTTTTTTAATTTTCTGCAGTGTTTGGGTAGTCATATTTTCCTGGTTTCTATGGGAATTGTTATGTTGTATTTCCTGTTTTTGCTCTTGCTTTTGCCATAGTTTATTGCTTGTTGAAGGATGAGTTATTATGTCTGGTATGTTGTCAAATATTTCTTGTAGTTTAGTATCACTTGTGAGATCAAAGTTTAATTCCATGTTTACTTTGTTTTATTTTCTTTCACTATTATGTATTATTCACAGTTATTTTTGAGTTTAGACTGTTTTTGAGGTAAGAAGGCTCATGGATGGCTGTGCTGTTTTCACAAGGATATATTGGCTGTTTTTGTGTTTGTGTTTAGTATGACAGTACAAGTTTGAGTGGTTTAGTCACAGGTTTAATTTTGTTTTATAGTGTATGCGTTATATTTCTGTTGTTTTTTTTTGTTTTGTTTTTTTTAAGTATTTAGTTTATCCAAAATGGACATGGTTTTTAGATGTTCAGTCATGGAATATTAATTAGTTCACAGTCTTTCAGTAGATTAGTTTATTTTATAATTTTTTTTTTTCATAAATGATTTTGGAATCTTAATTAGTTCATAGTCTTTTAGTAGATTGGTTTATTTTATAATTCTTTTTTCATAAATGTTTGTATATAGTTGTAAAGAAATTTATAATCTTCATGGCATGCCTAACTACTGTGAAAGACCAGGAAAAAAGCAGGAAACTGTGAATAATATAATACAAGTGGAAAAATGAAGAAGAGTGAGCACAAAACTCTTGGAAAATAATGAACATGTGCAGAGAAGTTATTGTTTATAAAGAAACAAAACTATTGCTCCAGCAATGGACAATAATGCTGCTCTTCTCTGTTCAGGTAATATCCCTAACAGGAATAATTGGAACATGTTGCTCTTAGCTCCTCAGTGGTTGACAGTGCATCGTTGTTTTGTGTGGTCTGTATTCTTGTACATGGGGGAGGTGTTCATAAGACACTGTGTCAGCTGCAATGTTCTGTGTACAGGAAATATCAGGTACATTTTCAATTTCTTTTTTTTTTATTTTCATTTATTATTCATTTATTATTAAATAATTTAATTAAAATAAATAATAATAATTATTATAAATAAAATAATAAAATAAAATTATTATAAATAATAAAAATAATAATTTAATTTAATTTATTATTCATTTTTTCATTTTTTTTCATTTTTAATTTCTTTTTTGAATATACCTGATTCTTCTTGTTTGCAGATCATTGCAACTGACTTAGTAGCTTACGAACACCTTCCACATCTACAAGATTGTTTCTTTATTGTAAATGTTCTAGCTATTTCTTTTCTAGATGCAGATAGGAAGTGCAGCCACTCAATGGCACTTTAGCAGCTGGACTTTTAATCTTGGTGTATCCTCAATTTATAATAGGATTTCTAGTTCCTCTTTTCTTTTTGTTAACATGATCCTCAAAAAGGTGGTTTATTGGGGGCATGGCCAAGGATGAACACAGGATAGCAGCAGATTTCTTCAGCTCCACCAATTTCATTACACTGACAGGAATTAATTACTTAAAAAATTAATTTTTGAAGTAATTTTCTTTCTAAATATGTTTGTTTTATATAGTTCTTGAACTATGTCTAAAAAGAAAGGAAATCTTAACAATATTCCTGTCAGAAATCACTTTGGAAATTTTCCTGTCAGTTTATCAGTCTGAAATGAGTTCCAGTAAGACAAATTCTCAAGACTCCAGCATCAAGAAAGAACTTCAGTCTCTGATAATTATAATCCAGCAACTTACTGCTAAGATGGATAAAATGGATACTAAAATAGACACCTTCATAGAAAAACTACAAAACAAATAGACTTGTTACATATAGACCTGCAACAACAGAAGATCCAGATGACAGGCATAGAAGAAGCTGTGAATGACATGGAAAATAGAATACAAGAAGAGGAAATCAACATTGAGTTTCTCCTGAAACAAAATACACATTTACAAACAAAGCTGGATGACCTGGAAAATAGATCTAGGCGCAATAACATTAGGATTTTTGGACTGCCAGAAAACATTGAAGGTAACAATATTACTTCTTTTTTAACAACATGGCTCCCTAAAACTTTAGACTTACCAGAAGCATTCTCTTTTGGTATCGAAAGAGCACATAGATCTATAGCTAATACTAACTCTAACAAAAACTATCCTAGATCAGTTATAGTTAGATGTCTATCATCTTTTGATAAAGAGATGGTTCTTAAATCTGCTTGGGCTAAAGCTCCTGTTAAGATTAATGAGACAACTGTGCGTTTTGACAATGACTATTCTTCCATGGTAATAGCTAAAAGAAAAATTTTTCTGCCACTAATAAGGGAGCTTAAAAAAGCACAGTTTAAAACATACCTTCTGTTTCCTGCCAAGCTTAAAATCTTCCTTCCTGATGGTCCTAAAATTTTTGATGACTTAGACTCTGCTTTACTATTTATCAAAAAAAATAAGATTTTGGATAAAATAGAAGAAATGGAATGGGCTAGTCCTTCATTTAAGAGACTGGCAACTGAAACTTCGTGGAAGACTTCAGAGAAGAAGAAGAGACTAAAAAACAAATGATTTGTTCTATGTTTTTTTTTTCTCTCATCATTTTATTTCATTATTAATCTTTTTAAATATAGTTCCTGCATTTCCAAGAAGCCACAAATATTTTGAAAAAGATTTAATCAAAGTTATTCTCTATGTGCAAAGAAATGTTTTGTTTCATAACTAGTCAAAATATCTGGAGATTTAATGGCAAGCTGTGATTCAACTTGTTTCTCTTTCTGAAAAGGAGAAGTAAGGTCAGTAATTTGATACATTTTTTTTTCTTTATCTTTTTTTTTCTTCTCCTTTTCTTCTTTTCTTTGTTTAAACAATGACATTCTATTTAGATTATGTAGTGGGTAAAGGGTGGGGGAGGGCAGGGAGAGAAGAGTAATGAAAATATGATTAATAGAATAATAACATATTTATTCCTTGTAAAAAGTTTATATGTTCTTCAAATGCTATTCCTAATTATACTTTCTTGATTATACTGCTTATGCTTGTTTGTAAATAATCTGTCATGCTTTAACTAATAATAATTAGAACTAAATAATAGTAAATAATATGTTTTATTTTTAACTCTATTAATATAAACAGTAAGTAATATTCCATTGTATATACTTCTTATAGCTTTCTCTTACATTTTTTTTATTTCTGCCTTGCACCCTTTTACTTTCTACTCTCTTTTTCTTTTCTTTATTAATATATAGAAATGCTTTTGATCATATAGACACAGTAAATAATAAGATTTGCATAAAAATTGAGTTGGGACAAAAATATTGAATTTTATTACTTATTAATAATTTTGGGCTTAATTTCACTTACATAGAGGCTGTAATAACCTGTAAAATACATTGTGAAGGTTTTGTCATGTTTAGATGCATTTACACTGCTAAATGAATGTTTGTCACTAGTTTTTAATAAGTTTCCCGCCAGAATGTTAAGAGAGACAATCTGGGATGTGAGCTGTCTCATGCACAGTGTCCATGAGCTACTTCAAAAGCTTCAACTCTCAGAATTCTCACAGAGAAGCTGAAAGCTGCCAGTCTCAACTTTGACCTAGATATCACACTGACACGTCACAGATTCAGGAATGTCACTCTACCAGGAAATAGAAATGATACAAATGCGACTATGTGAAGGAAAATGAACTCTTTAACATCTAAATGTGAGTTATTTTATATAATTACTTAAATATCTATGTTATAATTCATAAAATATGTCAGTTATAATGAGTTTAAATGGTACAGTTTCTTATAGTAAGTAAATGTCTTATTTTAGAAGGCATAGAAAATGAAACATTTATTCAAGTGTTTTTGAAAATCTACTTAACAGCAGCTTAATAATCTGTGTTAAAAACTTATGTTCCAAACATATACATTACTATAACTCATTTAATTCATCTGATTGACAAGCATAAATAATTTTATAACTCTATTCTGGAAGAAATTGTCATGTGATATATTTTAAAGTAGTAGTATAGCATGGTTGTAAAATCTGGTTACTAAAATGTGTTTGCTGTGCATTATTTTGTGTAAAGCAGACAGATTTATTGTAGGGACAGCAAGTAAGATAGTGCTCGGCAAGGACACAACTCAGTGAGATCAGATATATATATATATGTGTGCGTGTGTGTGTGTGTATGTGTGTGTGTGTGTGTGTGTGTGCGTGTGTGTGTGTGTGTGTGTGTGTGTGTGTGTGTGTGTATATATATATATATATATATATATATGTGTGTGTGTGTGTGTGTGTGTGTGTGTGTGTGTGTGTGTGTGTGTGTGTGTGTGTGTGTATGTATATATGTATATAAGTGTTTCTGAGAATCTGCATAACTATGCAGTATGATTTATAACAATTTCTATGAATACAATATTTTATTCTATTGACAATAATGAGTTTGAGTAAATGCTCATATACAAGCAATTCAAGTTTTTTGGAAGCTGTTAATTGCATTTACATGACAGAAAATAGATGCATCTTAATATATGTAATGTCTGAATCATATTAGCCAAAGTTTTTGATTTAAATGAATGTTAGAACTTATTTTCTCTTTTCTTGATTTCTAACATCAAGATTATTTGAATGCTATTTGAATACAAGTGTTTTATATTACATGGATGTATATAGTAGTATGAACAGTTTTTTAAAAAAAAAGGTTTATTTTAGTTTATATGATGCTGTTTTACCAAATGTGTAGTCTTGTCTTGCTAGATAATTGAATTGAAAACTGTTAACCTCAGTTAAATATAACTAGTATTAAATTGATAAGGTGGTAGCTGAGGTACTGCTGCTTAGGGTAGGGGTTAACTTGAGTGGTAAATACTACTCTAAGTTGGAGTTTATAACTCCAGGCTGGATGCAAGGTTTAATCCTTACATTATTTTCACTTCTTCATTGTTATTTGTATATAGTTTTGACATCCACAATATATTTTGTACATTCATTGTCACTACAAACAAAATTGAATCCTATACGAAATCCCATAAGAGATTCAATAAATACAGCTATATTTAAAGGTACACCTAAAGGAGGAGATGTAACATTACTTATCTTGTTATTTGTTATTTTGATCATAAGATTCTTAAGTTTTAAAATGCCAAATGACATCTTTAAAAGGAATTTCTTTAAACATTAATGGATTGAATAATCCATGTAAAAGGGCAAGCCTAATAAGATACATTAATTTACATAAGGCCAACTTAGTCTTCCTGCAAGAAACCCATCTCTTGAAAAAGATATTGATAAACTAGCCACAAACAAATATACAGTATTGGTTAGTTCAGAGCACACTCAGAAAAAAAGAGGAGTGGCTATTTTATGGAATAAAAGTATGCCCATTCCTAAAACCATTAAGTCTTATCAGGATGACAAAGGAATGTTTTGTATGGTTGCAATACAAATTAATGGGAAAACTTACACTTTAATTAATGTATATTGGATACCTGGAATTGGTATTAATACAATGAAACATCATCTTGATAAGATCATATCATTCTCTATAGGAGATATTATTTTAGCTGGTGACTTTAATTGTATACTACATGAAAGTGATACTACCACTATAGGGAAAAGAAGAATTACATCTAATGCAAAACATTTAAATGATTTTGCTAATTCTTATCATATGAATGATATTAATAATCAGATAGATTCAAATTCATTACCATACACCTTTTTTTCTAACAGATACATAACTTATTCAAAAATAGATAGGGTCTTTATTTCTAACCAGATGGTAACAGATTTAATTAATTCCAAAATCATTTCATGTCCTATATCTGATCATAATTCAATTGTTTTTGAATTCATGATAAAAATACTCATAATGTTCAGATCAAAAGGATACCAGCATACTTAACTCAACTAAAAGACTATAAAGAATATATACTTTCAGAAGTAAAACATTTTTTAGACATAAATAATACTCCTGAAGTCTCCATTGTTTATGTTTGGGATGCCTTAAAATCATATATATATATATATGGACAAAGTATCAGATGGTATAATAATAAAAGGAAATCTTGGGATAAGGAATTGTTAGATATTCAAAGTAAATTAGACTCTTATAAACATAATAATAAAGAAAATATTATGGACAAGAAAGTTATTGAAGAAATAAACAAACTAAATGAGAAATACAAAGAAATTTTAACTCATAAAGTTAAAATAACTTTAGAGAAATACAAGTTTTTGTCTTATTCAATAAGCCCCAAATACTTACATAGACTTAAAAATAAAACAAAAAGGTTGAATAAACAAAACCATATCAAAGAAATCTTTTCTCTAAGGAAAAAGAAGAATGTTTCTAGTATACCAGAAATACTAGATGAATTTAGAAATCACTTTCACAAAATTAACCATAATAACATTAACATGGAACCTAAAGATAAAATAAAGGAGTTTATAACCACAAACATGAATAAAAAGCTTAATAAAAAACAGATTAAACTATTGGACAAGAGTATATCATATACAGAAGTTATTACACAAATAAATAAGCTTAAATCAAACAAAGCACCGGGTAATGACGGTATTATACCAGAGATATATAAAATCCTTTCTAAAAGTACATATTCATTAATACATAAGGTTTTTATTTTGGCCCAAACTGAATTAATAACCCCCCCATCTTGGCAATATACATTTATTTCGCCAATTTTAAAACCTAATAAAGATCCAACTAGATGTTCTTCATATCGGCCCATCTCATTACTTAATGTTGATTATAAAATGTTTATGAGTATTTTTGCTGATAGATTGAAGACAATCATTCCCGGCATTATAGATATAGATCAGACAGGCTTCATTGTAAATAGAAATACTTTTGATAATATAAGAAGAACTTTAACATTAATAGATTTTGCAAATAGGAAAAAGAAAGATTTAACACTTATTAGTCTTGATATAAGTTCAGCATTTGATTCAGTAAATTGGGACTATCTGTTTACCTTAATGAAGTGCACAAACTTCTCAGATGCATTTGTAAATCTAATTGAGCATTTATACAAAGGAACGTTGGCTTATATTAAGGTAGGAACTTATGTTTCACAAAAAATACCCATTTTTAAAGGTACAAAACAAGGATATCCACTTTCTCCACTATTATTCACTTTAGTAATGGAGCCTTGGGCTAATTTGATCAGAAACAGTACTGACATAGAGGGTTTTGAAATAGATGAAAATACAACATCCAAAATTCAACTTTTGCAGATGATGTTCTAATTACATCAGCAGGATCTAATTCTTCTATGCAGTCTCTATTTGATAACATGATGAATTTTAAAAGTATTTCTGGTTTAATATTCAATGAAGAAAAAACTAAAATACTACCTATATATACACGAAAAAATATTCTCATTAGTGATTTTACTAAATATGTACCCAATTCAGGTCAGATAACTTATTTAGGTATAAAACTATCTAAAGATATTAAATCTATTATATATAATAATTATAATACCTGTTTTCTTAATATACAAAATCTTTTAATACCTGGAATAATATGTTTTTTACTATGGAGGAGAGACTTACAATTATTAAAATGATAATATTCCCCAAGATTTTATACTTAATACAATCAATAATACTTCCACCTACAAAATAATTATCAAGAAACTGAATACACTAATGTTAAATTTCCTATGGGCACCTAATAGACCTAGGATTGCATTAAAAAAACATACTAATAGCTGGTCTCAAGGGGTATTTCTTTTCCAGACTTTAATTTATATACTATCTCTTCTATTGTAAAAGTTATTACTTTATTAATAGATCAGTCATATGTCACAAAATGGAAAGATTATTGGGAGCTAATTAGTATGCACTTCATGAAAATCTCCTTAACACATAAAAATATGATTGTAAATAACTCCATGTTATGGTTACTAAAGGAATTTTGTACTTCACCTATTACACCTAAACATATGGTTTGTTACCCATTAAATATTATTATTAGTTATCGTAACTTTATATTCATGCACCCTAAGTATAGGGAATGGAATTTTATTGTATTCCTATAATGTATACTCAGGGTATGCTTTTGTCATGTACTTCTGAAGGAACTCATTTAGCTATAGATAATGATCTAAAGTACTGGTATCAGTTGATATCTGATAATAAAGTTAAAAATCTAGATTTCTTAAAACAAGAATTTGATCTAAGAGAAACTTGCTGGTTAGAGGTTCAGACCTTTAGACAACATCTCATTAATAAAATAGATCTAATGTCTATAACAGTTAAAGAATCTATTCCAACACTGATTGATTACTTGATATTAAATTTACAACATAAAGTTTCTGATAAAGGTAAACTTTCATACATACATAAAATTATCAGACAAGAAACTTTTTACAGTGTAGATTCATACTGGAATTATTTCACTTTTATTAATGGGGACCCACCAAATCAACAAGATAAACAATATAATTTGGAATCTGCTTATAGAACTACGTCTTCCATTGTCTGGAGACTTTATACATGGAAATTTTTACATACATCTTTTTATACACCTTTGATGATGAATAAAATAAATAATAAAGATAATTTATGTAAGAGATGTAATGTAGAAATTAATGCTGACTGGGCTCATATGTTTTATGACTGTATAAAATTGAAAGAATACTGGAAGTCAATTAATGAATTTTTGCAGGCTCTTTTTACAGATAATTTCATTATTTCTAAATCTCTTATATTATTCAACACACCTGTACCTCAAAGTGTTAAAAGGATAAGCTTCCCTTGTTATGGTCTATTCTAGCAGTGGCTAGGAAAATAATAACTAGAAATTGGATTTCAGATACACCTCCTTCGTTCAATGAATTTAAAAATGTTATGAATATAGTGTGCCATATGGAAATAAACACAATTAGGACAAGAACAAATAGAAAAACATCTTATTATATTGTATGGGATAATTTACAAAATTTGTTAAAAAAATTTTAATTTCAATAACATGGTATTTTAGTTTAATTAATTGATCTGATTGTAGTGGATGTCTTTGTAAATACTTTAGTTGTTTTGTTGAATATTATAATAATACCTATTTTTAATTACTTGTATAAAATTGTTATGATATTTCTCTTATATGTTAAAACAATAAACCTGTTTTGAAAAAAAAAAAAGAAGGTGGTTTATCCTCAACTGAACTCTTGCATGCTAGTAAAATCTATGATTCATTCCAGTCTGGATTTAGGTCTCAGCATAATACTGAGACCTCAGTTGTAAGAGTAGTGAACTATATTTTAATAATGAGAGGTCACAGATGTCCTGGTTCTCTTAGATCTCTCCTCTGCACTGGACATTGTGGTCCATGATATCTTATTAGATGGTTTGACCCATTATTGCAGAATCTGAGATGTTTTATGCTGTACATTAGTGGTTTGCCTGTCATTTCACTAGCCATCCTCAGCGGTTTGTGTTATGAGTTAATTCCTCCTCTCTCTACCCCCATTGTAGGTTTAGTGCTATTAAACATGTACAATGTCCCACCAAAAACACTATTCAAAGTAGAAACTTAAATTTCTACCCTCATGTTGATGATACACAGCTATCGCTGTTAAATACTCTATGGTGGCTCTAAACAAACCTATCATTGAATTGGAATGCATCCACAAATGGATGACTGGTAATCATTTCAACCTCAACATTAGTAGGATGAATTCAGTGACCATCCATGCCACCATGCACAATTTTTTGGCCCCAGGATAAGGTAGAATTTGTATGTTAGTTGCAGATTGTATGCATGATATTTGATGAACATCTTACCTTTTTGGACCAGGCTTCTGCTATCATTAACTACACTTGTTATCACCTAAGGAACAGCTGAATGAACAAGCATATTATTTGTCTGGCTTTTTCAACAATGGTTGTGCCTACTCTGGTCCTGTGACATTTACATCACTACAGTGCCCTTTACCTGGGGCTACTGGATGCTGAGCATGACCCAATTACAAGTGGTGCAGAACTCTGACACCCAGCAACTTGTGTATCTAGATACCATTGCATTATGCCTGTGTGTGTGAAGCCTGTACCTGTTATTTGTTTGGTCTTTCATCACCTATAAAACCCTCATCCTAGTTTTTTTAGCCCTTCACCACTCATATCAAGGAACTTCTATACTGGTTCCCTCAAGCTTGCATACAAAATTCATCAACTCATGGGCTGTCCAAGGTTCCCAAGATCTGGTTTGATGTGTCAGGGACACTCTCAGTAGGTTTACCAGGGACTTTGCCTGTGGAACCTCTTGCCAGAGGGTCTCAGGTCAATCCCAACACTTGTCAGCTTCAAACATTTGCACAAAACGTACTTGACTGACCTGGTGCATAAGGTTTATCTCTGTTTATGTATTTTTCTTTATGTACTGCAAGCTTGTTTGACTACTTATTTTTACTAGATATAATCACTTAAATAAACCTGAGCTTGTGTACCTGAATACAGTCATTTTGCAAGTGATGAGGTGAGTCAGACATACCACTGCACCCCAGGCTGTCTCCTCTAAATGTCCCTAGCTTACTCCTAGTTTATGGACCACTAGCACAAAAAGTTACATTTGGTAAGGCTAAATAGTGGCTGTATCTCAGATTCATGTAATCACTGAATCAGACATTACATTCTCCCAATTAAAAACTGTTTGTTACAGGCAGCACAAGCATCACTGAATATGCTTCATGTGATATTACTAAATTTCCTGTTTTCAAATGTCTTGGTAAGTATCAGATGGTATTCAGAACTTACTTAGCCCTTGACAAAAACCTACAGTCAACAGCATTGCACTTTATGTGCATGGATACTTGTAAAGGTTGCACTTTTCATCTGGTGGGTACTACATTATTATTGCATTTCTATAAAAGCTGCAAATATACCCATTTCTCAGAAGTACATAGAATGCTTTCAAATATGCATGCTACATATTTCTCCAAATGCTGTTCCGAGATTAGGGCCACTTTAATATTTTAATCTGTTCTGATATGACAATAACTGACATGGCACTGTATTTGATATACTCTTGTGTAGTTTAACAAACAGTCTGGCACACTTGTTCAAGTACAGAGCAGTCTTTACTCGGTGCAGCACACTTTGCACAGCAAATATTCTGGACTTCATACAGTGAACTCATTCGGTGTGTTATCTTATAAATGAAACAATCTTAAAGTAGTTTATGTCTGAATACCAATAAAATAGTTTGACTTTCCAGTGACCTGTCACTGTAGTAGCTTTTCTTCATAATACCGAATAGTTATGATTTATTATCTGTGCTGCACCTTACATTTATTTAGGAATAGGATATAAGTTCAGTTCTGATTAAATAAGCTTCTTTCTTTCTTTCTCTTGGATTCTATTTGAATATCATCTACTAATAAAGTCAGACTGCGAGCCTTTATAAACTTTATTTTCCATTGGTTTGTCTGCTTTGTTTATGTTTTCCCTTCAAATTGCAAACAATATAAACCAACAAAATGAAACTCTACATTTTACATTTTCTAACATCAGATGTATATCTATGGTAATTTTTCATATATTTCTTAAAACCTTGCATTGCAGAATGACCTAGTTAATATTTAGACAATTATTAAAACTGCATACATACTTACTATGGCTTCAGAAACAGCATATCAAGAAGTAACATAGCCAGTGCAAGATGTTTCATTTATTTATTTGCTTGTTTTATTAATTTGCCTAACGGACAAAAGAACTGATTCAACATGGTCCATTTTCATTCATAACATGGGCCTGGAGCACTTAGAAATATAATAATGAAAAGGAAATACATACATGGATTATACAAATAGAATAATTACTACACTCTGGGTATGATTCAGAGAAAGTATCACTGTGGCCCTATTAAGGCTTTGCTGAGGAGTCCTAATAGCACTATGATGATAAAACATGGTTCAGAGATATATAAGAGCTGTACTGAACAAAAGCACATTAGCAGCTCTTTATCAGGTTTCGGAATTGAGCACTGCATAGTTACATATAACTGCATAGTATTCCCTTACCAATCTAACACACAAATATACCTCCACACATGGAGACAGCGAGACAGCTCCAAGCATGTCTCCTACAAACACACACACACACACACACACACACACACACACACACACACACACACACACACACACACACACACACATACACACACACACACACACACACACATGGGTACATACAGACACACACACACACACACACACACACACACACACACACACACACACACACACACACACACACACAAAACACACAACACACACACACAAGGGTACATACAGACATATACAAACACGGGTACATACAGACATATACACATGCGCGCACGCACACACACACGCACACACACACACACACACACACACACACACACACACACACACACACACACACAGAGGAGGATGTGGAGAACTGGGAAATAAACAGGAGAGGGAGGGAGGTCTCACAATCACTCACACACACACACACACACACACGGGTACATACAGACATAAACACACACGCACACACACACACACACACACACACACACACACACATGGGCACATACAGACACACACACACACACACACACACACACACACACACAAACATACACACACACACACACACACACACACACACACACACACTCACACACAGGTACATATAGACATACATGCACACACTGACATACTGACAAAGGGAGGATATGGAGAACTGGGAAATAAACACGGGAAGGAGGGAGGTCTCTCTCTCACACACACACACACACACACACACACACACACACACACACACACACACACACACACACGGCTTTGCAGTACTTAACCTACTATAGCACAACAAAACCCAGTGTGTGCATATCATTAAAAGATGGTGTACAGTTTTACTGCTTCACTTCCTAAATAATGTGGTAGACCTTTTATTTGAATTGTTTTGCTGTACTGTTCCATTCCCCATAACTGCACATGGCTAATTTGCATTAGCCACCCCCCCAATTGTCACATTTGCATTTAGCTTACTTCAGTGTGATTGCCATGGCACTACAAGCCAGACCCTTCTTCCTGTTGTTGTGCTTCAGTTGTCTTTGAATCACTCCTGCATAAAGGACTGAGCAATTCTGCTAGAAACAGGATTGTACAGAGCACTATGTATTTTCAAATCATGGTGTATATGGGCAATATAAATTAAATGCATATGTGGATAATGCAGGCAGAAATGCTTATACAAAAACATAGGCAGTACATACAGTGGAGACTGCAAAACAAGTGCATAACATAAAAAATAAGAAACACTATATAGTTACATAATTGTGCTACATTTTTATTTATTTTTTTTTTACTTAGCAGGTTAGTGAACTGGGCCACTGGGCCCCTTTTTTATTTATTACCTAGTTACAGAAAGTGAAAGATAATTATAATCACAATATAATACATTGATATACAATTAAGCAAAACTAGTAAGAAATGATACAATAGAGATACCAGCAATGTACAAAGATCAACAAAAGGTAAAAAAAATGATGCAATGATATACATTGTTTATCCTTCATTAGCCAGATTAGTCCCACTAGGCTAGTGTCCTTTTTTCAGGGGAGACCCAACATGGTATTCATACTAATAGGGGAAATTTGACTAGGGCATTGGAGCTGCTATATGGAGCAGGAGGGTTCCTACAGCACCAAGGAAGAAGCCTAAGGAAAGTGGCAGCAGCATGGAGCAGGAAAGAAAAGCTATGGAGAATCTGGAAGTGAAAAGTATGAAACTGGAGAAAAATGTGATCTTCAGAATGTAAATAAAGATTCTTGTGTGGTGGGTGTTACAAATGAGCAGTGGTTAGCTGTTTTCATGGAGAAGGAAGTAAACAAGTCTGTTAACGTGAGACAGATAATATAATTGATGTCAGGAGGGCTTGCAGAGGATGTCCTGCTAAAAGTAATCAAACAGGATGATCCAGGTGACAGTTCTGCTGTTTCATGGGGTGAGATGACAGATCACTTTTTTGGAAGTGGTGAGAATGTAATGTGGAAGAGAAACCAGGTGATGTGGCAGCAGAGAGTGCAAAAGTTAAAAAGTATGCAGCTGTGACAGAAAGTAAAAGAGAGCAGCAACAAATTGAGAAGGTGTCTAGTTTTATGGCAGCATTCAGTGCAGTAACTAAAACAAATGCAGCAGGCAAAAACGGAGTGCAGCAACAAACAGTGAATAGAACTGCTTTTAAAAAGAAGAGAAGACCAACTGTGAGAATAAAAACAAAAAAAAGAAAAAACACTGTAATAGACAGAATTATGTATGGGACAATTTAACAATTGTCCTGGGTTTTAAAGCTCAAGAAATTTGGGTTTTCATTCAAACTGGGGAAGAGACTTTTTGTGACTTAACATTTGAAAATGATGGACTGATGATGTGATCTCTGTAATAAAAAGGACATTTATACATGGAACAATTACTTGTTTTCTAGTAGTACCTTAAATGTTAAAAAAACTGTTACTTTCCAGTTTAGAACTGATAAAGTTGATAGAACTGATAAACTGGAAGAAGACAATGTTAAAAAAATGCATCCAGGGTCTGTGTGAAGCTATTGACAATACTGTTAAAGTTAGAGATGAGAGAAACTTATGGAATGGAGGGTGGAGGCTTGAAGCTCTTCTAAAATGTCAAAACACATGGTGAAACACTTGCCAAGTATTATTTCATGGCTGGTAATAGAGGGACATTAAGATAGGCTGGTCAGCCTAAATCATGTTTCTGGTCAGCCTAAATTATGTTTCTTTTGTGGAGACTTTTCTCATTTAATTAGTAATTGTAATGAGATTCAATGTAAACAGTGTGAAGAGAAAGTATATGCAGCAAGGTTTGTACCTGAATGTAGGTTGTGCAAAAAATGAGACACTTTTGGATGGATTGTCAATAGTAAACAGTAAATAATGAAAAGGAAGGAAAAAGGGAAGAAAATATACACAAGGAAGGACAACAAGAGGCTGGGAGAAATGGTAAACCAGGTGAAGAAGAAACTGTAGAAGAAGAAAAAATATGGAGGGGAAAAATGAGGAGAGAATGTATATGTAGGAAGAGAGGTCAGGAGAAGGGATTGATACTAATAATTTTTTGAAGGTCTAGCTAGTAAAATAGTTGATTATGAAGATCAAGGATAATTTGTACATAAACACAAGAAAAAAATGTTTAATTGGAGAAGAGTAAAAATAAGAAAATGAAAATTTAAAAGTATTTCCCCTAACCTTAAAAAAAAGGAAAAGCAACAATTTTAGAGTACTTTCAGTAAATGTGAACAGTACTATTAATGCTGTAAGAAGGATAGTAATACTGGAATGGTGTGCTAAATGTGATGTGTGTGTTATTCTGTTAGAGATGAGAGAAACTTATGGAATGGAGGGTGGAGGCTTGAAGCTCTTCTAAAATGTCAAAACACATGGTGAAGAAAGACTGCAAACAGGAAAATTTGGGGGTGGAAATATAATATGGAACTTAGTAAGTGAACATTGTTTTGCAGTGGCTGTGCTACATAAAAAAGCAGTGAAAATACTAGATGTAACATTGTTAAAGATAGAAAGGGTAACTGTTGTGGATGTGAGGTAGAGAGAACATGTTTATAGAAGTATAGCCTTATATGCATAAATAACTAGTAAGGAAAGATTGAATCTATCTCATCAAATATTAGACTATGTGATGGCTAGCATGAAAATTATAATTGCAGGGGACTTTAAAGGAGAACCACACCCACAGACTCAAAAACATGTTTATTTCATCATGGTTTGGTGTTTCCTACATTTTAACACCACTCTGGGACTAGTTACAGGTTTTTAAATATTTTTATACATAATTTCTGAGTCTGATGTGTCTAACCATATGGGGTCTGGCATCTTGAAGTAGTTCTGATTGGTTAGTCTTCCTTTAGGTATCCCATAATACAGTGCTTGTATGTAAAAATGACATCACGCAGGCCTCTTTCTTACTAATGCTCCTGGCACTACATTGATTTTACATGCATACACTGCTGTCTTTCAGTCAGTTTTTTGCAACATTTCATACCATTCAATACTACTTAAAACAAAAACAGTGCAAATGCCACAGAACAGATCTTCAAAGTGCTTTTTGCTGCTGCTTATTTTTAGAATGGCTTAATCGCAGTCTTTTGTGAAGCTTGAACTATACTACTTAATTCATTTCCCCATCCCCCTTCCCACCTAACTTCCCTAGCTGTCAAAGTGCTGAGGATAATTTGAGCTGTTACCTGTTGTGATTGACAGCTCACAGGAGGAAACTTAACTCATGTACTGTTCCCTTGTTCTAGCCTTTACTTTCTGTATGGATAGGGGAAGGAACAAGGTGCTGTGACATCACAGCATGGGTGAGTTTTTAGGATGGCTGAATTGCCAGAAAACTACCTGTATTCATTGACCTTGATGATATCAATGAATTTGAGACTGCAGCAAGCTTTAACAAAAATTATCATCTGTGCCATTATAGATTTTCCATCTTATTTTATCCTAGGGTAGCTGGTCCACTTTTCAATTGAGGATGGTTTAAACATATGCATTTAAAAAAGAAGTTAAGGAAGGAATTTTTATAGAACAGCATACATCTGCTTCTCTGCTAAAATGACTACAACATCTTAGCCAGTGTAATAAACACGAAACTAGTGACTTGTCTTATAGAACTTTGTTTCCATTTCAGTTTGGGTTTGTCCCAAGAGACAAATATCTGAAGCAAACAAATGTATACAACTGCTTTTGCTACATTTTCAAACATAAGGAAGAATCTGAAAGAGATGAATATAATATAGAATACAGGTAAAACACTTGACTCATCAAACAGAAGGCTCAAAGTGTTAGTGTAACATAACAGATAACAATACATAATGGTAAACAAAACTTAAATCGGGAAATATTCTAGTACTATTACTTATAAAAACATCATTCTGGGTGATGTCAATACTGACGGTTAAAATGTAACCTCTGACTGCCCCTCATCCTGCATAAATCTATTTGGTCTGACTCATCTAACCACAACACCTACTAGATACAGCAAAAGTAATAAGGGTACAATGCTTAATTGGATTTTAGTCTCGGACCCCAGTAAATATACTATTAGTGGAACCTATTCTAAATCTCTAAGTGACCATCTCCCTGCACACACACAGACTTACCCCTCATCACTCCAATACCCACCAACTTAAACCAACCAGGAATCTGACATTTAACAAAGACTTATTCAGCAGTATCCTAAGGTCCTTCAACTGATCTGTACTAAAAACTCTCCCATAAGATGATGCAGTTCCAACATTTAATACCTTTTTTAAACACACTAAATAACCTTTCCCCTCTATGTCTTAAAAGAGTAAAATTAAAACACTCCACCCTGGTTATCCTCCCTTAACAATAACATCAGACATACCAGAGACAAGACATGGAGGGAGCAGCTAAATAAAAAAAGAAAAAAACTTTCAGTGATACAGACAATGTTGTAATAAAGCTAAAAAAACAAACCGACAAAGATAAGAAACAATACTATGACCAACTACAACTTAATCATAAACATGATCTCAAAAAATTCTGGTCGTCTATTCACACACTACTCAATCCTCATTCAAAAAAGATCTGTATTCCTCTAAAACCTGCCCCTCACCCTCAAATTAGTAACTACATTTAATAAATACTTTACAGAGAGCATTTCTGCCCTCACGAACAGCACATCACTCTCCTCTACATAAACCCATAACATATCACCAAATGCCCTTCTACAACCACATTAACCTCTGAAAAATATGAATCCAAGCAATCCTTAGCAACAAATGCTCAGAACTTTACCTTAAAACCTACAACAAGATCTACTATAAAAAAGTTTTTTATACTTAAACCTCACTCCACAGCTGCCAACAACCTCACACCTTAAAAGTGAAACTACCACAGTACAGTAAGGTACTGTTCTAGTGGAGAAAAACAGTCAGTTTAAAATATTTTAAATGCTGTATTGTTGTTTTTTCATAGCAGGGACAGTAAATAGGGTGAAAAAGGACAGAGAAGTTGTGCATTTAATAACAGAGTCCCATTGTTGACCTTTAATTGTGATTTAAGGTTAAAATGAAAAAGGAAAGGAAAAGATGTAAAAAAATACAGGAAGTGATAGAATGTGGTAAATTGGCAATGTAAAATAAAAGACAATGGACTTACATATAGAAGAGAGGTACTTGTATATGTAATTGATTATGTTGTATTATTGGAAGGCCAGGGGTAACAGATGGTGATACACTTGTAATTAGGTTACTGGACCATTTAGCAATATGGATGAAGGTGATGGAAGAAAGGGAGTATATTAAAATATGAAAGGGAATAAAAAGAATAAATGAAAAATTATGGAATGAAATTGGAGAGTGGGAAGCACTGCAGTTATGGAAGGATCATATAACCTTGAAGGACTTAAAAATAGTCTAATTAGTGGACTGAATGTAAAAATAAATATATAAATGTTTCTTCAAAAAGCAGGATGCAAGAAAGGAAGAGAAAGTAAAGTCTGGGAAAATATTAACAAATGAATTGGAGAATTTACAGAATAATGCAAGAGAATATTATGATATGAAAAAGGAAATATATAAAAGGCAGAGCTATTATTCACGGGGAGAATGGAGGAGGTATCTGCATATTTGGGCAAAATAGTAAAGGAGAATATTAGTATAATGAGGGAAATGCAAATTGTAAA
The DNA here is from genome assembly GCF_019279795.1 of Protopterus annectens. NCBI lineage: Eukaryota > Metazoa > Chordata > Ceratodontiformes > Protopteridae > Protopterus > Protopterus annectens. The sequence goes on along the minus strand of NC_056744.1, from coordinate 891,344,154 downwards.
AGGAGATGTAAAAAGAACACAAAAGCAAATTATGAGTATTATAGAACAGCATGTGGAAAATATGGAAAATAAGAGAGAGACAGAGAATGAAAAGTAAAAACATTTCCAGAATAAATTAAGGAAGAATTTGAAAACCGAAAAAATTACTATTAAAGAATTGGATGAAGTACTCAGGAAAATAAATGCTGATTCAGTATAGGGTGTGAAATGTACAAAAAATGAATAGGAATGGCAAAGAGAGTATTTTATAAAGATACTGAATGAGTGGTTGAAAGAAGAGTTTGTTTATGAAGGGTTATGTGGTGGGACTTCACAATATATATGGAAGAAAGATGAAAAGAATGAAGTAAAAATGTTGATGCCCACTACACTAAATAACACAAATTTTATTTTTTTATGAGAATAATACAGAAGAGAATAGAAGGAAATATGAGGGTTATTATGACAGAAATTATACATGGTGTGAAATGGAAAGGCTGTCAAGAATTGATATTGGTTGTGAGAGAAATTGTGGATGATATTGTAAGTAAAAGGGGGTGTGAAACTTATGGTAGGTAATATTTGCAAGGCATTTTATACAATGGGTGGCGGAGTAAAGAAATATACATGAAGTTTTGCATAAGACAAGGCTGTCCAATGAGACTAGAATATTGTTTGCATTGGTAATGAATTCTACAGTGAGTGAAGTAGCTTATAAAATGAAAGATGCTAGATATGTGATACAAAAGGAGGCAATGATGCCAGTAATTTTGACATACACAGAAGATATGTTTCTAGTTGTTAAGAATGAAATATAGAAGAGGGAAGTGTTGATTTGTCTGACTGGATGTTAAAAGGAAATGGGATAGTAAGGGTTTGGGTGTTGTGATAAAAATTGGGGGGGGGTTGTTTTTTTCAATGAATGAAGAGTTATGTGGTGGGACTTCACAATATATATGGAAGAAAGATGAAAAGAATGAAGAAAAAAACTTTCAGTGATACAGTGATACATATAAACTTGAAAAATGATGTAGTTATGATGCAAGTGGAGGGTATGATTCTGTGGAAAATGTATAGATTAGCATTAAAAAAAAGGTTTATCTGGTGAATTCTGTATAAATGGGAAAAATAGTATATATTTCAAATGTTTATATGAACCCAGAAAAAAATGAAAAAGAAATTGAGCAGTTGGTGTTTTTATTTTCCATATGCGGTTCAAGAATAAATCCAGTGAAAGAGGTGTGTTGTATATGAGTGCAGATGAAAGGAGAATGGGATTACTAAATCCAGTTGTTATTCTGCTTCTTAAAACTTGTTTAGAGCATTAAAGTGGGTAATAAAGAAAATGAGAAATTAACAGTGAGAATCTTTAACTATAAGTACAAAAGTTCTAAGAGATGATGAGAACAAGAAAAAAGAGAAAAGGGATATACAGATGAAGAAATTAAAAATTATCAAGAACAAATAATAACATGGAAATTAAAAACTAATGATACAGAGAAGAAAGGAAGTGGCATAATAATGTGATGAAACATATTATTATATAACTCTACGGGAAAATTTACCAGAAGAAATTATTAAAACCATAAAAGTTAGGAAAAAGTTGTGTATCAAGATAGCAGAGTGTCAGGATTTCCTAAGGAGACCAGTAATAAATATGTTACTAGCAAATAGGAATATGTCATATAAAAAGAAAGTTGAAATAGTGTGTTTATTTTGAGAGGAGGAGGAAGAGACAACAGAGGCATCAGGCCTCAAACCCCATGGGTGTGCATTATTTACACACTAGTACTCACCCTGTGAGGCATTTATTGCTTGCTTAATGTTAATATGCATTTCAGGGTTATACGTTTGATATAGCTAAGAATCAGATAAGCTCCATAAGAATTCATCAAGTTGGCATACAGCCAATGAATGTTAACGGTATGTATAGGTTATCTAAACGATAAGATATTTCGATATATTAAGGAACGTAAGAACATGCTTTTCTTGCTTACACAAAATACACAACTAAGAAACAAGTTAAAATTTTAAAACAAAAATATCTGTGGATTAAATTCTTTGCTACTAATAACCTTACTCAGAGAAGTGTAAGAGTTTTTATTTTAATGAAAGTGATAATACTAAGTCAAATAAACTATACAAAGGGCAGCTAGGTATTGTGACCTTACACATAATTAGTAAAATGATGGTGATAGTTGATTCATTAAATGGTCATTTTAAGTCTGATGATATTTTAGAGGATTCAGAAACAGGCCTGTAGGAAAGAGTTGGCGTTTTAGTTGTATAACCGGCAGATTGAAATGCTATTTTATCATGACAAGATGATGATTTTCCCCTTGGTCAGATTACAAAATTGTAAATGTGAATTTCATGATCAAAGAAAAAAAACAACATAATAATAGAAAACTTTTTTCACAGTGGCTGAAGGAACAAGATATAGTAAATTATTTAAAGCACATTATTTTGAAATACTCACAGGAAACTACTAATCAGATTTAAAAACAAAATAGGATATAATGAAGACAGTCATCCTGGGGGGTGTGATAATTTCAGAATTAATAAAGGAATCACTTGGAAGCAGAAGATAAACTAGACATATAACTGTTTAGTTGGTACACTGAAATTCATGGTCATTAACTATAAGAAATATTTGCTCTAATAGAAAAAGTTTAAATGTGAACAGAAAATGGCGAAAAACAAAAAGGAAGGCAATATGGATAGGAGAATTTTTGCATCAAGATAAAGTAGACAGGACACTGGCAGTGCCATGTATTAAAGATAAGCAAATAAATTATGTTGTGAACCTAAAGAATGAAGAAGGCGAAGAGATTAAACAGGCAGAACTTGTCAAATATGTTAAAGCAGAAGATATATTATATGTCATTCAGGCATAATGATGACGCTAACACAGATGGCTAACTGAAAAACTCAAAGTGTAAAGATGGGGACTTCCCTGATTTGTGAATAACCTTAAAAGTTATACAAGATACAATAAAATAGATTAAATGAGATAAGGCCTCTAGGCCTGACCAAATCCCTATAGAACTTTGTAAATGCTTTATACCTAAATTGTCATCTGTGCCATTATAGATTTTCCATCTTCTTTTATCCTAGGGTAGCAGGTCTACTTTTCAATTGAGGATGGTTTAAACATATACATTTAAAAAAGTAGTTAAGGAAGGAATTTTTATAGAACACCATAGGTCTGCTTCTCTGTTAAAATGACTACAACATCTTAGCCAGAGTAATAAACACGAAACTAGTGACTTGTCTTATAGAACTTTGTTTCCATTTCAGTTTGGGTTTGTTCCAAGAGACAAATATCTGAAGCAAACAAATGTATACAACTGCTTTTGCTACATTTTCAAACATAAGGAAGAATCTGAAAGAGATGAATATAATATAGAATACAGGTAAAACACTTGACTCATCAAATAGAAGGCTCAAAGCATTAGTATAACATAACAGAACAATACATAATGGTAAAACAAAACTTAAATCAGGAAATATTCTAGTACTATTATTTACAAAAACATTCTGGGTGATGTCAATATTGACTGTCAAAATGTAACCTCTGACTGCCCCTCATCCTGCATAAATCTATTTGGTCTGACTCAGCTAACCACAACACCTACTAGATACAGAAAAAGTAATAAGGGTAGAATGCTTAATTGGATTTTAGTCTCAGACCCCAGTAAATATACTATCAGTGGAACCTATTCTAACTCTCTAAGTGACCATCTCCCTGCATACACACAGACTTACCATTCATCACGCAAATACCCACGAGCTTAAACCAACCAGGAATCTGACAACATTTAACAAAGACTTATTCAACAGTATCCTAAGGTCCTTCAACTGATCTATACTATAGCAATAACCCACGCCTGGGTGTGGGTAATGCTGGATTTACCCACGGTTGGCATGGTTTGGTCCCGAGGGCTTCGCCCTCGGGACCAAACAAAGCCAACCGTGGGTAAATACAGCATTACCCACAACCAGAAGTGGGTTATTGCTATTATACCATGACATTATTTAAGAAAAGAAACTATTACTTTTCTTAAATAATGGCATCGTATAATGCCTGTTTACTGCCCTTCCGCAGATGTCTGGCATCCGCGGCAGTTCTGATGTACTGCGCGCCTGCGCAGTACATCAGAGCTGTGGGCAAAAGCAACGGAGAAAGCAAGATCTACGTTGCTTTTTTGTTACTGTTTTCGCTATGTTAAATGGGTTTAACATAGCGAGACAGTTTTAAAATAAGCAACGGAGATGTCCGTTGCTTATTTTAAAACTGTCTCACTATGTTAAACCCATTTAACATAGCGAAACAGTAAAAAAAGCAACGGAGATCTTGCTTTCTCCGTTGCTTTTTTTTAAAACCTGTCTCGCTATGTTAAATGGGTTTAGCATAGCGAGACAGCTTTAAAATAAGCAACGGAGATCTCCGTTGCTTATTTTAAAGCTGTCTCGCTATGTTAAACCCATTTAACATAGCGAGACAGTGTTTTAAAAGTAGAGTTATACTAATGGAAAAAAGTCCGGGCGACCGGACCTTTTTCCATTAGTATAACTCGATTTACAATGTGCATGCTGGCCAATCAGCGTGCACGTTTTGGGGGGTGTCATGGTATAATAAAAACTATCCCATAAGATGATGCATTTCCAACTTTTAATACATTTTTTTAAACACACTGAATAACCTTGCCCCTCTACATCTTAAAAGAGTAAAATTAAAACACTCCACCCTGGTTATCCTCCCTTAACAATAACATCATAGGTTCATAGGTTCATAGGTAGGTACCAGGCTATTGGCTCTAGGGCCTATACAAGCCTAGCCAAAAGGGTACCCTGGCTTCATTCATAGAATGTATACAGACTCTGGCAGAAAACATAATAATATCAGTCATGATATTACTGCATCATAAAAACACAAAACTCTTTTAGGAATAATGTCCAGGAATGTAACACTAAGTCAAGCTGCTTAAACTCTAGATCTCCAAATAACTGTGCACTTCACATAAGAGACATTTGCCTCATAAATGCGTAGAACAAACACCTGTAAATGTACAACCAGGTAAACATCAGTGATGACACAGCAGTAGCTGCAGTTTAAACAGGGAACAGATACCCCTGGAGCATTAACCAGAGACACAGAGTAGGGAACAGGTGCTCCTGGAGCATTAACCAGAGACACAGAGCAGGGAACAGGTGCCCCTGGAGCATTAACCAGAGAAACAGTGTAGGGAACAGGTGCCCCTGGAGCATTAACCAGAGACACAGAGCATGGAACAGGTGCCCCTGGAGCATTAACCAGAAACACAGAACAGGGAACAGGTGCCCCTGGAGCCTTACCTAGAGACACAGAGCAGCCCAACCAAAAGGTGAAAGCCTTTCAGCAGCAAACAAGACTTTATAACCAAAATCATGTCATTCACAATGCCAGAGGCATCCCCAAATATGAATCAGCTATGGTTTTAGGAGCAAATCATACATGTCTGTGACAGGTTAGCAATAAAGACTACGGCTATAGGTTGCTAACAACCTCCATATAATAATCACTGACTTCATTCTGTCAGATTTTGTTGCCTAGAATTTGAACCTGAGCAAATCGCTTAAGCTGACACTACTCCTGGATTGCCCCTGAAGAAAAGCTGTCCCTAGTGGGTTTAACTGATTAAAAATTAAAAACATAAATAAAAGTTTCATGGCAAATGTCAGGATGGAGCAGTACTTATTCTTCTGTAATAAAAGTCCACAGTACACATGCACTGAGGCAGAAGATGACCACATGAATAGCTACACTGGAATTAGGACAGCAATAGTTACCCTCTCTACTTGTGTACTGGAATGGAAAGCATTTGTGTGCATTAAAATGAACATTGAATAAACACAGGATCTTGAAGCAAGGAAGCACTGATAATGCTACTTCATACGATATTCATTATGGAAAACTTATTTTCAAATGTAAAAATACAATACATACCAGAGACAAGGCATGGAGGGAGCAGCTAAAGAAAAAAAAAGAAAAAAACTTTCAGTGATACAGGCAACTTTGTAATCAAGCTAAAAAACAAATAGACAAAGATAAGAAACAATACTATGCCCAACTACAACTTAATAATAAAAATGATCTCAAAACATTCTGGTCATCTATTCACACACTACTCCATCCTCATTCATAAAAGATCTGTATTCCTCTAAAACCTGCCCCTCACCCTCAAATTAGTAACTACATTTAATAAATACTTTACAGAGAGCATTTCTGCCCTCACGAACAGCACATCACTCTCCCCTACATAAACCCATAACATATCACCAAATGCCCATCTACAACCACATTAACCTCTGAAAAATATGAATCCAAGCAATCCTTAGCCACAAATGCTCACAACTTTACCTTAAAACCTACAACAAGATCTACGATAAAAAATGTTTTTTAAACTTAAACCTCACTCCACAGCTGCCAACATCCTCACACCTGAATACCACAAGAAGGCAGCATAAGCCATATCTTATCCAGTAGCTATTTTAATTAATAGATCCATAGAGGAATCCTATGTCCCCACTATTTGGAAAAGATCATATGTCATCCCATTGCACAAGGGAGGAAACTCTACAGAAGTCTCTAACTTTTGTCCTTTTGCAATTCTCTCCCCTCTCTCAAAAATCCTGGAAAAATGTATTCCTGCTCAGTTTCTTCAACATCTCCATTCAGAACAGCTCTTAACCAGTACTCAGTATGGATTCTGCCCTGGCCATTGTACAACTACTGTGCTATTATCCTTTTTCAATAATATAAACAAAAAAATGGACTTTAGCAAACGTATTTCTGGATCTGTCCAAAGCCTTTGATACCATCTCACAAACTCCTTCAACAACTGCACCATGTCAGCCTACCCACGACTTCACTACAGTGGTTTAAAAGCTACCAGTCTGACAGACAGTAAACTGTTAGATGGCAACCCCCCCCCCCCATTGTCACTGGTATCCACTGGTATACCCAAGGCTCAATCCTTGGTCCTCTTCTCTTTAACGTTTTCATGAATGACATATATACTTATAGGCATGCATCACTTATGCAGTATGCTGATGATCTGACATTAATGCTCATCTAACACTTTAGTGCACCTTCCTGAAATCACACAGGAAGTCTTCACTTCTGTTGAAAACTGGCTTTACAGTGCCCAATTATTACTCAACCCAAAAAATAAAACTACTATTCCTCCTCAAAGCACATCTGAAGGACAATCCAGCTAAAAAATCTCCTCACTTAACAATACTGGGATAGAAATCGTATCCCATACTAAACTGCTTGTTATGACAATTGGTATCAACCACAGATTTGAAGTCTACATTCAAAATAATATTTAAAAAAAAAATCATCAGAAATTTGGTATGCTTTATAGACGTAAAAACTTTCTTACTAACTCTGCTATAACCATCCTAGCAACCACTTACCTCCTTCCTTCACTCTTACATGGTGCCCCTATCCTTACCAACTTGCAGGCATCTGTTAAAACTAAGCGTGAAATATGGTACACCAAAGTTGCTAAATTGCTGCCAATAAACAGTACTAAACACATACTGCAAGGCCCTTTAAAGTTTGAACTGGCTTGAACTACCTGGCTACCTGGACTTTGTACAACTAGCTACAGACCACAACATCATTTATAAACTCCATGCCTGTCCTGCACTAAGATCTATTCTTCCTTCCTGTCACCCAAACAAACCCCTTCGTTCTAATGATAGACAACTTCTCACCATCTATAAACCTTAAAAAGCAATTGGAAATAGCCTTTACTGCTATTCTGTTGCCAAAAAAATGGGATTCAATTCCACAGGCTATTATAACTGTAACTTACCATCTTTCCTTCAAACATCTTCTGAAAGACCACCTATCAAACTCATGGCTCTATCCATGCTATACCACCAGAAGAACATCAATCTCATCTACTTTTCTACTTTTCTCTTCCCCTATCTGTACAGATTCTCTCCCCATCACCACCTCTTCATTTTCTCTTGGCTATCCTACCCTCTCTACTACTTTACATAACCTCTTCTTATCACGCCCCCCCATTTATACTAATCTATCCTAATATCTCTCACCTTTTATACTTATAATTAAACTAGTAAACAAACAAAAACTGGAGAGGCAGCCAAATGGACCCAAAGGTAAAATTGTAGCTAAGCTTGTATGTGTGTATATACAATAGAACGAGTATTTTGGAAATACTAATTATCTTTGTTCTGTGTTGAAAAAGAGTCTGTGTGGTTGCATTTGTATTGAAAGTATTAAACATTTTGTACTGAGATGTTTTAGACCCTTGGTTTATCTTTTCACTTGCTATAATCAAAATTAAACACATAGCTTTTACTTATTACTAGAGTGAATTGCCAAAAGGATGTTCTCCAGAATTGTATATAACATTTTACTTTGCTTAGTCTCATTGTCCATCTCTGTGCCTTACAATATTGTTGATTATTTTTTAAATGTATAATTTTCAACTGTTTTTAGGTAATTCTTTATTTTCTCTGACAAATAGAGCTTTCTCACTGAGCCTTAGCTGAAAATGGGATTTTGTGACCCAGTTGGACTTTCTCAGTAAACAAATGTCAATAAATTAATAAAGAAAACTAAATGAACAAAAATTAATATAAATTAAAAAAAATGTAAATAAATAAATAAAATATATACATATTTTATTCAGCTGCTCTTACTGTAACTGTCTTAGTTGCTGTTCCGTGTGCTATCTATTCAGTCGCTCTTACTCTGCACTTATTACTGCCTGTTAGCAGCCTTCTAATTTACTGCCTTCTGCACTTGTGTTTTAGTCATTTGTTAATTTAATTGCATTTATTTAAACTGTATTTCCTTAATACTGCTACACACTCAAGTGTGCTAGTCTGCACTGCAATTTGAATTGTATTTACTGCTGTTTTAGCTGCTTTTCTGTAAAAAAAAAAAAATTCTAAGCTTGTTTCCTGCCTTTCCTGTAACTAGTCTAGTCCAGATATAGACTTGCTGTATCCAGGACTGTTGGTAAGCTTCTGAGCACCCCAAGCCTTTCTGTGTTGGAGGGAAGCCTTCTAGGTTATCAATGGGAGTGGTAAGCACTAGGTAGCCTATCTACCACAGGAAGAGTGTGTTTTGGCTCAGAAATTGTAGTTAATTGCCCGTTTGGGCAGTTTTTCCATCTCTTTCTACTTTCTGGTTTAAAATCCCGCGTTCGCGTTTGGCCCCACCTTTCCTGTAACTAGTGTAGTCCAGGTACAGATTTGCTGTATCCAGGACTGTTGGTAAGCGTCTGAGCCCCCAAAGCCCTTCTGTGTTGGGGAGAAGCCTTCTAGCTTATCAGTGAGAGTGGTAAGCACTAGGTAACCTATCTACCACAGGAGGAGTGGTTTCTGGCCCAGAAACTATAGTTTATTGGCCGTTTGGGAAGCTTTTCCATCTCGTTCAACCTTCTGATTTAAAAGCCTGTGTTTGCACTTGTTTCCTGCCTTTCCTGTTACTAGTCTAGTTCAGGTACAGATTTGCTGTATCCAGGACTCTTTGTAAGCTTCTGAGCCCCCAAGCCCTTCCGTATTGGAGGGAAGCCTTCTAGCTTATCAGTGGAGTGGTAAGCATTAGGTAGCCTATCCACCACATTCCTGGCCCAGAAATTGTAGCTATTGGCTGTTTGGGCAGTTTTTTCCATCTCTTTCAACTTTCTGGTTTAAAATCCGCACTTGCGCTTGTTTCCCACCTTTCCTGTAACTAGCCTAGTCCAGATACAGAGTTGCTGTATCCAGGACTGTTGGTAAGCTTCTGAGCCCCGCAAGCCTTTCTGTGTTGGAGGAAAACCTTCTAGCTTATCAGTGGGAGTGGTAAGCACTAGATAGCCTGTCTACCACAAGAGGAGTGGTTCCTGGCCCAGAAATTGTAGTTTATTGACCATTTGGACAGTTTTTCCATCTCTTTCAACTTTCTGGTTTAAAAGACCACATCTGCGCTTGTTTCCCATTTTTCCTGTAACTAATCTACTGGGAAGCACTAGTAAGCCTTAAACTGATACAAGCCTTCTAGCTTAGAAGAGAGACTTTGGTGATAAAGTATCACTTTTCTGTACTTTCTTGCTGTACTTAACTGTTTTACACCTAAACGCCGATTTATCCGGCATTTATTGTGATTTAAAAGCTTGTTTTTTTTTCACATATTGTACTTATTTGACTGCCTGCACTTTTAAAAAGTTGTTTTTTATTTAAATAATTTGTTTAACTGTTGTAGGCTACACATTAAAGTGCAATAGCCTTTTCTGATCATTTGTAGTCATTTAAAGCTGTTTAAAGTGTATTTTTTTTACTGTATTTGCCTTATCCTTTCAAAAAAAACAAACAAAAAAATCCTTGTTTCCCACCTTTCTAAGCTAGTATAGTCCAGTTTTTAGGCTAGAGCTGAATTCAGTTTCTGAGATGTCCATACCTTACTTGGATAGTAGGAAGTTTCCCTGTTCACCTGTGAGAGAGGGGAGCTTTGAGCAGCCTATCGGTCCCTGGAGGAGTGGTTCCAGCCCAAAAGTTAGTAGTTTATTGGCCATTTTGGGCTAATTTCTATCTCTTTCATTTCCCTGCTATAAAACCGTGTTTGCACAGTTTTGTGCGCTGGGGAGTGCCGGTTAGCTAGGGTTAAATTATTCCCAGCACCACTAAGTCTCCTCTTCACTTTTTCCCCTGAAACTAGTCTAACTCTCATCCTAAGAACTCAAAAAGCATCCTACAGTCCAGAACTTGCTCAGACCTAATAGCAAGCACTAATATACCCTGACACTTGATTGCCCAGCAGGGCAAGGCTCTTTATTTGCCTCTCACCAACCAAGCGACTAAGCAGCTCACCCTACTATTCAGGCATGACCAAAGGGCAATTTCAGGTGTACTCTCCAGTCCAGCTGGTTAATCTGAGTATCCTGAGGCAATGTTTCAACTGCCTCATGTATACAGACAACCCTCTCCTCCTACCACAAAACACTAACATATGCGAGAGATGCAATTATACAGCCAAACTGGAGCCTAAGCTGTCTCCACCCAAGACTGGAACAGACAGTCAAGAGGAGAAGGTTAACACTTGCACCACACCTCCAGCCACACATAGTCCTACTAAACCAGCACTGGCAAAAAATACACATAAATACACAAAATCATACTTGGAGGCTCTAAATAAAAACCTGCAAAAGCATCAGAGACCTCCACATCAGACACCCAAACAACCTGCACCTCCCGTCACAAACCAGACAACACATAAAACACAAAATCAGTGTGCCGCACAATCACAGCCCTTAAGGCGAAATAACATACTTAACACACTAGTAATAGGTGACTCTATAGCCAGGCACACTGATGTCCCACTCACTAGGCTAGACAAGCAGAAGGTTAGTGTTAGCTGCCTTAAGGGAGCCAGAATCCAGCACATAATACAAGCACTCAGGTCACTCCAGAACAAGTACAAATATGACTCTGTCATTGTTCATGTTGGTGTGAATGACCTGAGACATACCATCCTGGACTACATGAAAAGAGACATGGAAGAGCTCTCTGATCATGTAGCCCAGGCTGTTATGACCCTGACCCTGAGAAGCATCCTGCCCTCACCAAGAATGATACCTCAGTATAAAGAAAAAATGATCAATTTCAACAATTGGCTAAGCTTCTGGTGTTATTCAAAGGGGATCCAGTGTCTGTCAGCCTGGGATGACATGCTCGACAAGCCGCATTGCTTCGCAAGAGATGGCTTGCACCTGTCACCCCTAGGCTTTCGAAATAAAAACCTGCAAAAGAATCAGAGACCTCCACATCAGACACCCAAACAACCTGCACCTCCCGTCACAAACCAGACAACACATAAAACATGAAGGTCCTACTGAACACCCTGATATTGGGTGATTTCAATTACCCTAACATTAACTGGGAAAACTACTCGAGTACAAACTCCTAGGCCCAGCGCTTCCTGGAATTCATCAACTCAAATGCCCTGGATCAGCTGGTAAACTCCCCTACCAGAGTTGAAAACATACTGGACCTGGTTATCACAAACATAGGCGACAGGTACTCCACACCGGAGATCAACCCGTCACTGGTTAGATCAGACCATAAACTAATCACTCTGGATGTCCACACCCCACCACCACCCCCAACTAAGGAAACCACAGCAAAAAACTTTTCTAAAGCAAACTTCACCTTACTTAAGACAGAGGCTGCAAGTTTTGCAGCCCCCACGCTAAAGGATAACACTGCCCAAGATGCAGAAACCTTTACAAATGCACTCTATGAGCACCTACAAGGATGCATGGATCATGCCATCCCTAGCAAAACCAAGACTCGCTCCTCTAAGAGAAGAAAACCAATCTGGTGGACCCCTGCCATAAACAGGCTATACAATAGAAGGAGGAAACTAGTTCAGAAAAAAAGCAAATCCCAATAAGGAAAGACATCCCTGATCAGTATCAGTAAGAAACTAAGGTCCCTCATAAAAATCATCCAAGGTTAACTTTGAAAGAAAAATAGCCAAGGATTCAAAAGATAACCACAAAGCCTTCTTTATCTATGTCAAGAATCTAAGTGGCAACTCACAGATATGCACTGAACTAGTGCAAAATAGCACAAAATATACTGAACCTACTGATATTGCCAACATCCTGGCAGATAGATTCAGTGCAAACTTCACCCCCCTTTCAGCTGCAAAAGGGCACACAACAATACCGGAAAAGTGTAGTATCCTGGAAATCACAGATGTACAGGTGAAAATAGCCCTTTCAAAAGCCAAAAACACAGCGTCAATGGGGCCAGATGGTGTGCCAGGCTGAGTCTTGCACGAACTACAGAAGGAACTAACCCCCACCTAAACACACTGTTCAACCTCAGTCTCCCCACAGGCTATGTGCCCATAGAATGGCACACAGCAATGGTTATTCTACTCCACAAAGGAGGGGCCACAACTGACCCTGGTAACTATCGCCCTATAAGCCTGACTAGCCTGGTCTGCAAGGCTATGGAGCGCATCATCATGGAACTCATTAACAATGATATTGGGAACCTCCAAACACTTGACCCAACCCAGTTCGGCTTTGTTAAGGGCAGATTATGCCTACTAAACCTGGTTGACTTCTTCGAGACAGTCACCAAGGCCATAGCTGAGGGAAGGGTTGTTCACACAGCCTACCTTGACCTCGCCAAGGCTTTCGACACCATTCCCCACTCAGGTATTACAGAAAAATTCACCAGCCTGAATATAAACCCCTACATCACGAGATGGGTTACCAACTGGCTTACAGACAGAACTCACACGGTAAGAATAGCAGGCTCCAGGTCCAACTCTAAACAAGTCACAAGTGGTGTCCCACAAGGCTCGGTCCTGGGACCCCTACTGTTTGACATATACTTCTCAGAAGTACAGGCAAACACAGGAGGACTATGGATAACCAAGTTCGCCGATGACTGCAAACTGGGAGCCATAATTCACTCTCCGGCTGAGACGGACATCCTCCAAAAGGGCCTTACTGAGACAGACACCTGGTGTCAAAGTCATGGCCTCAAGCTAAATGCCAAAAAATGCATAGTCATCCTGTTTGGGAAAAACAAAACACCCACGAATTACCACATAGGTGGCAGCCCCCTTAATACAGAAGAGGTAATAAGAGATCTGGGGACCCAGGTAGATAGTAATCTCTCCTTTGACAATCATATTGCCAAAGTAGTTAGGAAATCCTTCTATGTGGCCCATCTAATTACTAAAGGGTCAAGAAATAAAGACGTTATAGTGCCCCTCTACTCGTCACTCTTCAGACCCATCATAGAGTACAATGCCCCATTTGGGATGTACCTCACAAGACACTTCCAACAGCTGGAGCGATCACAAAAGAACCTCACCAAGAGGATTACTGGCCTCAAACATGTGTCCTATGCAGCCCGAATGGAAAAAACTCCAGCTGTACTCAGTGGCATATCGCTTACTCAGAGGTGATCTCTGCCTGACTTACAAAGCCATGTCCCACTCAGAATTGATGGACATGCTCCACCTAAAGAAATCCAAGTCACTGCAAGCCACGTGCTCTAGTGAGCTAAACCTCACCACAACAATAAATAGAACATGTTGGAGGAATAGATTCCTGTCACAGGGACTCCCCATGCTTTGGAACAAAATTCCAAACTATATTAGGCAGAGCCCCTCACTAACACTTTTCAAGAGAAACCTTGACGAGTGGATGGGTAACAGAAAATACTCCCTTGGCATCACTTCATTGGCTCTGCTTGACTGAGGATCAGTTAATTAATCAATGGGGTGGCGAAAGCCGACACACTCTGGCTAGGTTTATAAATGCCCTCGGGCAGATAGCCTAGTACCTACCTATGAACCTATGAATAGAGACATTTAGCTTGAGGAATAATGCCAGACAGGGCTTCCCATTAACCCTAGACTTCTTTGTTATATCAATGAGTCCATTACTGGAATTTTTAATCAGGAACTGATGACAATTAAGATAGGTACAGAGAAATATTATTTAATACTATGTACGGATGAGTTGTTCTAAATTTCTTCAAAATTTGAGTGAAAAAATATAATAACAGTATACCATTTGAAGTAGCTGCCAATTTTATGAGACACAGGATAAAGTATACAAAGTCAACCAGATATAAATTGGGCTCCTATGCTGAAGATGACAGCATGGACCAAATTCCAATCGTCTGAAATAAATGATCCTGTATAAGCAAATGGTTGACTTTAGTTTTCAGGAATAGTTAAAATGAAAACAGCTATAGCAAACTACATTAGAATTTTTTTCTTTGTTGGACTTACTTACAGCGATGAAAATGTTTTTATGCCCATAATGAATTTGTAATTGATGATATTATTTCTCTACTAGACCTTAACTGCACATGTTAAATAAGAATAAAGTCCATATTTTTTAGAGGGATGGTTCCATTGGAATATCATGGAAAATTATAAAGTAAAAGAGTCAGAAGGAGGTTTAGTGTACCCCCCAAAAAAGAATATCATGCAATATGTAATCTGTTTTTGTTGTTGTGTCTTTTTGGCTTTTCCCGGTTAGGGGTCGCCGCAGCGGAACTCCGGTCCTCTAATGATTGGTAGTTGAGTTTTACATGCCGAGTTACCAGCCCTGATGCACAACCTTCAATGAAGGTACACCCATTCATGCTTGTCTCCATGCAGAAGACGCTCTAGCTTAGAATCGAACTGGACAGCGTCTTACTGCGAGGCGACAATGCTACCGCAGCACCACCACCGCGGAATCTGTTTTTAACACTGGTAAAATCCCAATTTGGCATCTCCTTGTTAAGTGATATTTATAAGGTAGCATTTGGTAATGAGCTTCAGACATCTGAACAGGATATAAGAAATGGTATGTCAGTTTTAACACAGAATGACAATTTTAAGGACTAGCCAAAACTCACATAGAGAAATTAAAGTGCCTGAAAAAAAACAGAGACACAACATATTTACCTTTGTTAAGACTTTTTTTTTTCAGAAATAAATGACAATATATAGATGGACAGTTTTTCTACTAACAAAGGTTTCTCTTTCAGGACAAGCTTTGGCCAAAGGAAATTTCTAAAGTTTTAAATTACATAAAAAGACTATTTAAGTTATGTACAAGATATTGTTATTTAAAATTTATAAGGCGATGTTTGGTAATGAGTGTCACACTGATCAAGGCTATACAGCCAAAACTGGTTTGTCTTTTTTGAACTGGGCTAAAACAATGACATATTTCTTCATTTGGAACCACCATTTGAGTGTCGGTCGATTTTCTGGAATTTGCTTTGCTGATTTGTGGACCACTGCACTTGCCGTACAAGTGGAAAACTTGCTTTGGTTTGCTGAGAATGTCATTTAACCAAGTTAACCATCGAATTACACCCCAAAGTTTTGCCTTTAAATGTGCCTTTTATCAGCTTCTGCATATTTTCTCAGGCTGTGATCACTTGAAGCACAGAGATAAATAGGAAAAATGGGCCTACCACTTGTAAACTTTCACTTCGGGGGAAAAAAGAGTTTTCCTCGAAATGAAAATGGAAAAAGCCAAGATGGTTAAAAAAAGTGATCTAAACAATGTGAAGGAAATAAAAGAAACTGATGTATCACAACTGTGAGAAAGTGGTTATCTATTAACAAGCAACAGCTACTACAACTGTCTCACTGGACGTAGGTTTACTGGAGGGCTAGGATGATGTGACCAAGAATTTGCATGCCAAGCCTAGGGAGAGGTTATGGGGTCTAATACCACAAGTCACCATGTAGTCCTTCTTTTTAGACTGACAGACAGACTGTAGATCACAGTCTACTGCTGCTGGAAAACTGCTTCATTACAATGCAACCCCTAGTGGAGAGTCAGATCCACAATAATATGCATGCCAGCATAAGTGAAAAACAGAGGAAGAACAGAGAGACAGTGCCTGATCTGCAGAAGTCATCAGTGGCATATGCTAATGTCACTGGACAATTCTTCCCTCTGGTTAGGAAGACAGACAAATGTTGAAGGATGGTTACCAGACTCCCTCCAGTTTTCTCTACCAATGTTTCACTCCTCTGGTTCTAATATTGAGTTACTGTTAGATTTCAGTTCCGAAGGAATCAGAGGTCACCCATCTGGTTATCGCTATGTCCAGGAGCACTATTAAGGAGTTAGAGAAAATCAGGAGTGCATAAGTTGGTTAGCAGTCTGGATGCCCAGAAGCAGTTGGGGAGCTCAGCAGCATGATTAAACGCTGGTATAAGAACAAGAAAAGGAAAACAATGAGAATAAATATAGTTTGTAGGATGAGGGTTCCAACATTAAACAGCAAGATGGTGTAACATAATTTTACCAAGTAAGCACCATTTCTAATATAGAAAAATACAACTCTGAGCCAAAAATGAATCACACAATACTAAATATTAACAACATGAAAATTAATTTGCCACCTATCCCCAGAATGGCATAAACAAGCTAATCATGGTGTCTGGGAGGTCTTGAATGTTATGAAATGCTGCTTATGCAACTGAAATATACAACAGATAGTTTGTATACAATATAATAACAGTATATTTCTTCTCAAATTAAACAGATGGGTCAAAACCTGAATGCTTGCATTTCCGCAGTATGCAGGTAGGAGTCTACATGCATGCATTCTCAAAGAGTTACACAAGTTTATCTTGACTGCATGTTGTACAGTTTAAGCATAATCTAGTGTTTTTGAAACTCATACTTTGCAGCTTCCATGCTGCAGTCTCAAGAAGTTTGTAAATGTTTGTCTACTATATGTTCTTTATGCAGTACTGCTTATGTATGACCAATTTTTTTTCCAGCAGCTGTCTGTATCAACATTTTACAATTATGCCCACTGCTTATCATGTCTGATTGCATTCAATCTCCAAATTGTTTAAAGTGGACATTGCTAAAATGTGGCCCACTGTCTGATTTCACTACTACTTTTGGTGTTCTAGACACAAAAAATTTCATCTAGGACTAAGAAAAATGTGTTGGCTGATGTAGCTGTCACTGGCTGTGCAGAGGGGCTCTTGGAATATTCAGCCATCATTAGTAGTGTGTGCATAGAGATGTATATGATACTATGGAATCAATGACGATTCATTTCCATGGGTTATCTAACAGCTCCTATGTCTAGAGGGGTACACCTTTGGTCTTAGCAGTGCTAGACTAGCACAGCATGCAGTGCTTAGGAATAATCTGCATCATAAGCTCCATCTCAGGGAACCACAGCATCTTTGTTACAATAGCTGTTGTCTCAACTATGTGTAGATGTGCTTCATCACTTTAATCAATCATCCTTCTCCAAAATGAAGATGTAAACATCATATTAGTGCTTTTTAGCAAACATCTGTCATTCTTAGGAGCACTCATTTTATTCTGAGAATTTTCGTTTCCTCTCGTAAATCATTTTTGGTTATTTATGTCTTACTATTACTGCATAGTACATCCACTGTTGTAGGGCTAATAATTCTAGAAAGGGTCACTAAAACCTCTATTGTCCTAAAATCTCTGTAATGATCACGCACTTACTTTGCAAATAACCATCTTTGAACTGTTGTGTGAATAATTTCTTTTGATGATAACAGACAACTCTGAATGCAAAACCAAGACATTATATTTCTGGATATTCTTGCCTCTTTCTATGTTTATTGATTCACCAGTCAATACTAATTTGGTTTAAATACTAAATAAAACAATGGGAGGTTGCTTGAGAGGAAGTGGTAAAAATAAAGATACAATGTTGGTCACCTTATTTTTATATGAACATTTAATGTTCAATCAGGCTGGAATCTCTAAAACTAAGATTGGCTTTGTAACCAAAAAGTTTACAGCAGCAAGCAACCTTGTAGTCCTTCTTTTCAGACTGATGGACAGGCTGAGTCTGCTGGAAAGTTGCTTCATAATAGTCTGTGTGTATGACTTTGTAAATGTCCTTGCTGAGAGGATCATATGCAAAGAAATGAAAATTTCCATCTGGCTCAAAGATTACAGTAGAATTTACCAGAACTTTGTAAACCTATCAGCACTATTTGTTGGAATGACTTCAGACTCTTTAATATCTCAGAAGTTATGAGAACTATCAAGTAAGCGAGACCCAAGTTCTGTACTGGGGATCCATCTTCTAACAGTCTTTAATGAAGTAGTGAAAACATCAGATTGTGAAGGCTTCCTTACAAGAAGGTCTGCCTTAAACCCACCCTACCCAACAAAAGTAATAATAGTCACTCTTTTGAAAAAAAAAAAAACCTCACAAATGTAGGTGACAGACTTCAAAATGAAAATATTTTTGACTAATCGTGGCTTGTTTAGATTTTCTAGTCAGGATTCAAAATGGATACAGTACACACTTGAGTCATGTCTGAGGTGATGAAAGATCTGCTTCCTACCAGAGATCTTTGCCTGTCACAATTCTTCTTGTTAAGTGTGTCATTATTATTACTAGAAGGTGGATTGATCTCCTAAAGGTTTTCTAGTGGAATTGGGCAAAACAGCCCTGAGGTGTATTAGCTTTTAAAATACAATTGTCAGATGATATGTTCTAACATTTTCTTATTTATTGTAACTGCTTTATAAGATGGGCCTCTCAAGGTTCAAGTTCGTCACCTTTCATTTTTGCTATTTACTGACCCAGGGAGAGATTATATGGAGGTAAAATCTGTTATTGCAGCTTTATTCTAATAATGCACATCACTGTCTTTTGTCTGCCTATTACAGACAAGTCTTCTATGAGATTAAATTGCTGCTACAAGAGTTCATAGAGTGGATGAGAATTAAGTGTCATAACAGCACTTCCAGAAAATAACAGAAGTTTTAGTTTTGCACCCATATTTCTTTCTGTGCTTTCAGTTTGCATTTCAGAGAGTTTGCTTGTACCTGAATGGTATGAATCAAAAGATAGTTGAGCAGTTCCAAAATCTGGGGCTGGTTATTGATAGTAACCCATGTCTGTCTCAACATGTTACTAGTGCTGCATAAACAGTTTATTTTCAGCTAAAGGATCACTCCCAGATTCTTTGACTGGTCGCACTTCGGAATGTATCTTATTGTCGGTGATTACTTTTTGGATTGCTCTTCCAGATTGCCATAATGTACTATACTCTGGCCTGGTTGGGGGCAGTTTGAATTTCATTTACTGCAGGTAACGCAAAACTCCACAGCCTGCCTCTTATCAAACAGGAATGCAAGGGGCAGTTCCCTGTGCTGCTGAGTCTAGGTGTCAAGTATAACTTCTTGAAATTAGGCTGTGTGATCCTCAACTGTCTGGATACATTTGGACAAAATGTACAGTTTAAGGATAGAGAGCATCTAAACACATATATTCAACGCTGTAAAGTTTATGAGCAAATGTACCAATTATAGAAAAAAGCACTGTTTGCAGGGGTCCAAGCCCTCCCTCTGCATCCCATTGTAGCAGGCTTTACCCTCACACCTTCCTCACGTTAACATTCTCATACTGAGGTCGCTGTACCTGGTCGAAAAAGTAATCAATACAAATACTTGTTGGAAATCTTCAGTCATAGAGCACATAGAACTGAACAGAAAGGCTTCATATTACTTATATAAAGTGTGAAAATAGGAATGAGCAGTCCTTTGATCAGTAAAGTTCAAGAAAATGTGAAAAAAGCAATGTGGTCTCACGCAATGAATAGGCACTTCTAAATCTGCACTGACCCTCAGTGTTTTGGAGGATAAAAGTCAACATTTGCATCCTAATCTGGAGAGTCCTACATGGATGGTTGTACAATATCTATGTTAAAATCTCCCTCACTGCATTTCAGAAGACCGTTTACCCCCTCAAATGAAGGGCTTCCTTCAGGGCATTTGAAAAATTCTGAATGTGTAACACTTTTTCTTGTGTGGACTTTCCCCACCCCCACGCTGTGGCATTTTCTCCCTGGCTATCTGTGGAATACTACCACAGTGTCTACATTAAGTCTACAAAAACATAAAGGGCAACAACTGGATTCTATTATTAAATGCTCACCTTCTCTGTCCGTTTTCTCCCTATTTACTGTGCCTGCTATGAATAAATAACAATACAGCATTTAAATATTTTAACTTGACTGTTTCTGCCCACTAGAACAGTATCTTATTGTACTGTGGTGGTTTCACTTTCAAAAAACTTGTATCCCACCCTGAAAAGGCTTGCTGCAGTCTCCATTTCATTGATGTCATCAAGGCCAATGAATACAGGTAGTTTTCTGGACAATTCCCTCCCCAAACTGACATAATCACTATCGTCCTCAAAAACCATCCATGCTGTGATGTCACAGCACCCTGGTCCTTCCCCTACCCATACAGAAAGTAAAGGCTAGAACAAGGAAACAGTACATGAGTCAAGTCGCCTGCTGTGAGCTGTCAATCACAGCAGGTAACAGCTC
This sequence comes from Protopterus annectens, assembly GCF_019279795.1. Taxonomy (NCBI): domain Eukaryota; kingdom Metazoa; phylum Chordata; order Ceratodontiformes; family Protopteridae; genus Protopterus; species Protopterus annectens. The sequence goes on along the minus strand of NC_056744.1, from coordinate 891,323,264 downwards.
AAATTACCCTTAGCACTTTGACAGCTAGGGAAGTTAGGTGTGAAGGGGATGAGAGATGAGTCAAAGTAGTACAATTCAGGCTTTACAAAAGACTGCAATTTAACCATTCTAAAAAGAAGCAACAGTAAAAAGCACTATGAAAATATGTTCTGTGGCATTTGCACTGTTTATGTTTTAAGTAGTCAGTGAACAGCATGAAATATTACTTAAAACTAACTGATGGGAAGATAGCAGTGTATGCATCTAAAATCAATGCAGTGACAGGAGCTTTAGGAAGAAAGAGGCCTGCGTGATGTAATTTTTTACAGACATGTACTGCATTGTGGGATACCTAGAAGCAGACTAAACAATCAGAATTACTTCAAGATACCAGACCCCATGTGGTCAACCTCAGAAATTACAAATAAAAATATTTAAAAACCTGTAAAGAGTCCCAGAGTGGTGTTAAAATGTAGGAAATGCCAAACCATGATGAGTCTGTGAGTGTGGTTCTCCTTTAACTATTTTAGCAAGTGTTTGGTTCAGACTTTGACTCATGTATTTTATGTTTCTGCTTTGACTAGTATTAGGAGATTGTCATTATAACTACACTTATTTATTTTTAATTTTGCATTGTTTATTATGTTTATTATTGTTTTATTTTATACTACACATTATTTAAAAACAACATTTTAAATAAAAGACTGCATTGTACATTCCATAAATAAATATTAAAAACTGAAAAAGTTGCAAAGTTGCAACTGGTAATTTTCAGTATTGCCAGTATAATTTTTAAACGGCTATCATATGACTCTTTGCCTCAATCTCTTCTGGTAGCTATTTTAAATTCTATTCTGAATATAGAGCATTATGACTTGGTCACCATTAGTAACAAACATATTATGTCTGAGACATGTTGAGAGGTTAATCTTCACATCCATATCAAGAACACATACATTTTCATTTTGATCAGAGATCCAATGATAATTCTTAGTGTAGGGAGAATTACCCTCTCCATGTATTACTATCTAGTGAAAAAATAGATTTAACAACAAAAAAAAAAACAGATTTGAAAGTTGGTAAGCAGTAGGGAAGTGGTTGGTGTCTTACATACTCCCTGTCTAAGGGAAGAAGTTGCAACCAAGTACAGGGTATACTTAGAAGACAACAGACAGAAACAGCTGTTTCATGCCATGTTGCTGCTGTTGTTTTCTGGTCAGCACTGTCTGCTTTTAGTGCAGACTCATTGTTAACAGAGCCTAGGGGGTGCTTAACAATATTCTAAGTGTTCTTCAGGTCAGGTCTCATGCTTTCTGGTAGTGTTTAATCAGGATATTATTTAACTGTTTTTGAGCATAATAAAGGTGTTGCATGCACTACAGTAATTTTAATTACGTGGTTTAAGGTATGAGAACCTATAAATGATAGACTATAATCTGCGATCAAAATGACAAGAAATGACCAGACTATGCCTATTTGTTGAAGAAGAATGACATCCTTACCAGTACTTTAAGGTCTTTTTTTCAGTTCACAGTCAGCTTTTAAAGAGTAAAAACGTATCAGGAAAGAAGCATTGCCTACAACTCCCTCCGATTCACATGGTATGGGCTAGTGAAGTAGACAGCGGAGTGAGTCACAGCAGGCAGACTGGATGAAGGAACAGGAGATGATAATGATGATGGAAAACCTTTTTTGTCATTTAAATATTGGAGAGCAGCAGATTGTGTGGGGACCAACCAGCACTCCCACACTCAAACCTGATCTTGTGTGGTCTCTGTTGAATGATCTGTATAACTCTGGAGTAGAACACAGAGAATAGTTGGGGAATTTGTATTGAACGTAAAACTACACATGAATTATTTACAAGACAGTTTTCTTTATTCCAGTAGCTGAACACTATAATGATCAGAAATCAGAACTTCATCCTGAGAAATTGTTAACATTTTGGTCACTCTTGAAAAAAAATTGTCAGTGGGCTGGATAGGGATATATGCTAGATACAGGGCAATCTCTTTGATTTTGTAAGAAGCATAAGACATGTTTTATTCAGGTATTCATTTTCCTGCTTTCCAGAGATGAAAGCAAACTGGTTATCACCAGAGCTCTTGGTCAGAACCATGGGGGGGGGGGGGGGGGTAGACTTTTTTTTTCTTTTGTAAGGAACAACACTGTGAAAAGCATATTTACAGGATGACTGTCTTTGCTATTGTATTTATTCCAATAATAAAACAATGACAGAAGACTGAAAAGGAACAGTTTCAAAATATTCATGTGTATTACACTCTGCTTCCTTAAGTTTTTATTCAGTACTATGTTTGTTTGTTTTTTCATTTTGTGAAAATAACAGGATGCAGAGAAGCTGTAAACAGAATAATATAGCACACCGAGTTATTTAAAGGAGCAACTCTTGCACAATACATTCTCCAAAATATAAAGATTGTCAGGTTCAAGTAAAGGGGAGTTGCAGTTAAGTACAAAGCAGTAATTAATATGCAAAGGAAGTATTAATATACTACATGCACTCACAAAACTAGGTAGTTAGTACAGAAGGTTAATATTACAAGCTGTTAACAAGCTGCTTCTTGTGGTACAGAGTTAGATTCCCTTAGCCTTCATTTGTCTGCTGTGTGACCTTGAGCGAATCATTTAACCAGAGACTGCTTTAGGAAACTGGATTAGCCTCTTCAATGGTCTCCTGAACTAAATGTCTAGGAAATACATATGGACCTAAAGCTGAAAGACTTTCAAACAAATTTATGGAGCTGAAAAGGAGGACCCTGCACTGAAAATGTGCAGTCATTATGCTGGTAATGGATTATTGTTGCAGTGCTGTGAAATCCCTACATGCTGCTGTTAAAGCATCTGTTAGAAGACTCTCCATGTATTAATTTAATTTGCTTTCAGAAGCCCAAGTATTTAGACCACCACTGCGTAAGCTATTCATTTGCTTTGTGCTTTGCATCTAAAATGTTAAAGTCAGGATGCATGGCAAAACAAAGGAACTGATTTCACTTACAGCAGAGATGCCAAGAATAAGGGTCTGAATAGCTGCCGGCAAGTACCTGCATAAGCACCACTATCAAAATAAAGTGTACCAACAGGGGGGTTAATCCACCTGGGAGGTGAATTGAACAATATCTTTGAATGATCATAGGCAGAGTATCTGGATGTGAAGACAGGACAAAAGCACAGCAGGTTTTTAAATGCAGTTTTGACAGGAATATGATGGTATTTTGCCCAGGTGTCACATTTACTAGTCACCTGAAATAAGTGATTCACATGGTTGTAGATGATGTTCAATGAGAACTTTGATTGTGCTTATTTATAGAGCATGTGAAAAAACATGAATTCAGGTATTGCAAATAACTGACAGACAGCAGATATAAAATGGAGTGGGAAGAGGTTGAAAATTATGTTTAATAGTCATTGCTTAAGCTTTATCAATCCACCATTTAACATTTCAGTCAGGGTAACGTCACTCTTTCCTGCACATATACTATCACATATTTCTATAGACTATATGTTTGCTTCCACAGGTGTGAAAATTGGCATATTATTAACAAATTAAAATTGAATGGGGATATATAATAAAATGTAGGAATATACTGCTTGACTGAAAGTTTATGGGTCCATTAAACCACCTGGAAACTATTCTTGAGGTAGTTTATAAACCATAATAGTAGCCTAAAGGCCAGTCAAATGACATGCATTTTAATATTTATTTAGAAGGATCTGATTTACATGTCAGATGCTTTAGTTAGATACATAAAATGGCTATGCAGCTAAGATTTTTATTAACAGTTTCATTTATGTTAGTCATACAGATTACTAAAGCCATATTCATTTCATAGCTTGTCATTGAAGACATAAGGGCTGGAACTCATTAAAAGACCTTCTTCTTCTTTCAGCTTTTCCCTGTTAGGGGTCACCACAGTGGATCACCTGTCCGCTCATGGTTCGCAGTAGAGTTTTTATGGTGTCGGGTTGCCAGCCCGGCACCCAACCTTCCACAGAAGGCACACACACTCACGCACTCATGCCTAGAGCCAATTTAGAGTGTCCAATCCACCTACAGCATGTCTTTGGGATGTGGGAGGAAACTGGAGCACCCGGTGGAAACCCATGCCACCACAGGGAGGACATGCAGACCTCCAAACCCAGTGTTATGACATCTGTTACTAGGGTTGCCAGGTGTCCTGTTTTTGACTGGACTGTCCGGTTTTCTGACTAATTGTCCTGTTACAAATTTTATTCAAAACCGGACACATGAAGTCGTGGTTTTGTGCCACTGACACGGACACGGTCTCAAGTGGTTCTCCCATGCCATCTTTACTCTCTCCCCTCCTTATTGCCTTTAGTCCTGGTGTGCTTTTTGGCTATAATTAGAGCCATTACCTGACTCCGGACTGTCCAGAAATAAGGGACCCTGTCTGGAAAATGGCGACTGCCTTTTCTTGTCTAGAAAAAATAAAATCTTTTCATTTAATTAAAAAAAAAAAATTTTAAGGGTGTTCTACTTTAAGAACACCCTTTGCGTCTGGTCACACGCACTGATGCAGAAGAAGCTGAAATTGCTTACATGACGTCTTCATCTTCCGACCGTGCAGTGGAATTTGAATTCCAGTCTCCAGAAGACGTTTGGAGTTTGGACTTCACAGCGGACCACAACAACAATGAATGGTTGGACAAATTCAGAGAGGTAGGGGTATGTGTGTGTGTGTGTGTGTGTGTGTGTGTGTGTGTGTGTGTGTGTGTGTGTGTGTGTGTGTGTGTGTGTGTGTGTGTGTGTTTGTGAGGCTGCCGCTGCTATGAAAAGCAGAACAACTGAGTCATTCTACAAGAAAGTGCAATGTTAGTTGTTGTGTACTACTATGGAGTATTCTTTTTGAGAAAAGCATAACAGTACTAGTTGCAGGAGTCCCGGTGTAAAGGCAGATTAATCTATTTAGTCCTATAATAAGCCAACTGCTTGCTCTGTTACCTTTGTATATAGCGTTTTTTTATTTCTGCGTATATCTAACTTCATTTTTGTTGATGTTTAATGTGGTAAACTGCTGCCCAGTCTCTTAATGTTGCAACCGTTTATATCATGTTTAAAGTAAAGCTTATTCACTGTGCATTTTGCAAGTGATATTTGATCTGATTGGTACTATTGCCCAAATGGAATCTATTCTGAACTGCATTTACTTAATTACTTAGCTACTGTACTGTTTCTTATTTGAATTACATCTGTTTCTGAGTAGCTGTTGCGTTTTTTGTTTATCATACTATCCTGCATAATATCTTCAGACTCTGACACACTAACAGGCTTGCAATTCAGCTATCTGCTGCCTTCTTTTTTACTGGGCTTTTCTTTTCATTCTTTTACCCTTTTTCTAACCTTTCTCTGTCTACTGCTTTTTATAATGGATATCCTCTCCTTGTATTATCTAACCTATCACATTCATTTCTATACTGTTCTTACTGTTGTATTAGATAGATTTACAGGAGCAAATCTGAAATGTAATTAACTTAAGAGGAAGTTTTTTATTGCAATTCCTTTAAAATTATATTGCTTAAAGCTGTTGAATGTGGTTAAAATATTTTAGAGTGATAAAATAGGGCAAACTTACCTGTTGCCATAGTATCTCACCTGTTAATATTACTAACTATTTTGATATAATGCTCTATAATTGAGGGTCAGCTGTGGTTAATTGTTATTTGTGACATACTGAGATTGGTATAGCAAAGGTATGTAAATTGATGACCCTGCTAGTTTTCTGACGATCCACTAGTTATCCACATTAAGCATATGCTCTGTAGCTTTCTATAAAATGCATAGGTTCATTTTTCAAAAGCTGCAAGACCAATTGTGTCATTATATATTGTTTTATACTAAACATGTATTTTCAGACCATGCTATATATTTTCAGGTCTGTTTTATTGATGTAAGATATGATTGTTGTTAATACAGTGTAATTTCTTAGAACATTTTAAAATTTTATCATCTTAAACTTGGAAAACAATGTACAATGCTGTTTTGGTGAATGTGAGATTTAAAGGCAGAGTAGTTTTAATGCTACGTCTGTTTTCATTGTGAGACTGTATTGCTTTGTTTAGCAAATGTGTATCAGTGGTTTGTACTATAAAATTTGAAATAAATGTTTTAAATTAAATCAAAATATCTGTAATCACTGCAGAAGTAAAGAAGAAGACAGTATGCACACTGAAAGTTTTAAACAGTGTTTATGGCAACTGGGGAGAAATCGGCTGAAATTAGGCATCCAGAACAGAAAAAGAGGGTATTCCCTCTGTTCAGCTGACGCCACAGTGATGTCACAAAATGGGAGGGGCATGGTTGGGAGAGGGGTGGGAATGGGTGGAGTTATGAGTGATGTGAAGAAACCTGGCAACCCTATCTGTTACCCATTATCATGTCAGCACTTGTCAGTCCATAGCTGCAAATCTTGCAGCAAGCACACACACACACATACGCGCACACACACACACACACACACACACACACACACACACACACACACACACACACACACACATACACACACACACACACACACACACACACACACACACACACACACACACACACACACACACACACACACACACACTTTGTACATGTAAGAGAATAGTGAGGCTTTGACTCCCTGTCCCAAAAACAGTGCTGTAATGGCTAAGAGGTCCAAAAACTATTGCCACATGTCAACTTGGGACACTCTACAGATGTTACAGCAAACCCACTGCATTGACACCACTATCCCTCAAGTAAAGCTTCAGATCAGTGTCAGTCTAGATTTGTTCCACAGTTCTGTTACTCCATATATGCAATAATTACACACACACACATACACACACACACACAAAGATATATGGATGTGGAGGCTTACAGTTTGTCATGTAAAGAGAGGTATTTTTGGATTTGTATAACTGTGATGGTGGTGCAAAGGTTGCGTTGTTGCCTCACAGTTAGACGTTGCCCATTCGATTCTCAGTTAGAGCGTCTTCTGTGTGGCGACATGCATAAATGGGCGTTCCTTCATTGAAGGTTGTGCATTAGGCCTGGCAGAACAAGAACTGGGGAGCAAAGATGGACTGACACTGGCCTGAAGATTTACTTGGGGGATAGTAGTGACAATGCAATGGTCTTCCTGCAACTTCTGTGGGATGTCCTGAGTTGAAATGTGATAATACTTTTTGCACCTCTTAGCCAAAACAGCACTGTTTTGGGGAGCCCCACTGTTCACCAATGTGTAATTTGCATGTGTGTGTGTTTGTGTGTGTGTGTGTGTGTGTGTGTGTGTGTGTGTGTGTGTGTGTGTGTGTGTGTGTGTGTGTCTCTCTCTCTTTCTCTCTCTGTCTCTCCATCAGATAGTCAAAAGTGTAAGATTTGCAGTTGTGGACTGACAAGTGCTGATATGGTGATGGGTAGCAGATGACATAAGACTGAATTTGGAGACAAGTTTAGTGATGTGGAACAAACAGACTTGCCCACATTAACCATCTATAATTTGTGTGTGTGGGGGGGGTAAAATAACTATGCAGCAAATCTTTACTGACACCTGCATACTGCCCTGCTGAGGGGGACACTTGTGTAAGTGCAGTGGACTGGCTGCAATAGGTAGGGATCAGAGTCCTGAGCTGACATCCATCAGTTGTTTTTACTTGCCAAAGCCATTACAGCAGTGTTTTGCAGGGAGGTGGGGAAAGCCTCAAAATTGACTGGTATGTTGTGTGGGTGGTAGAGTATTTATGTGGAGTGGATATGTGCCTTTGTAAGTGTGATGTGAATGTTATGCATTGTGAAATGGAGAGATTAAGAGTAAAACTGTGCTCACTGTGGTCCCTAGTAATTTTATCATTGCTTGACTAAGACATATAAATTGCCCTGTGTTTGCCAGTACATTGTTTTTGTGTCCGGTTTGGAGTATGGCATTATGGCTACAGCTGCTGGTACTGGTTCAATACATGTGTGTCATGAAGTATGGACATGCCTGATTTAGGGTGGTTGCAATGGAGAACAGCTGAGTTGGATTGTCGGATCTCTTATAAGTGTACCCCAACAATTGTTCCTAATTTTGGCTTATCCTTTTGCTCTGACATACCACAATCCATAATGCTTTTTGAAAAAGGTGTTAGATTAACATGAACAAATAATGGCAGTCATTGCAATTAAAGACTTTTTTTCCAGAAAATGAATGCTAATTCATGTAGTCTTATTCTGTGAACTTACTAAATCAATAGTATTTCTATTTTCAAAAGCATCTGATTTGGAAGCTTTCTCCATGAGTCTGTTGCTGAGAGGATGAGAGATATGCTACAAGTATACATCTAACACAAACGCCATAAAGCAATAGTAACAGAAAGTACTAGATCACATCAGAGGCTTGGGAGGCTATTGTTAAGAAGAAACCAAGAACTGTTTCATTGCTATGTAAAGCTTGACATTAAATACCATAGTTCAGGTGATGTTGTAACAGAACAACTATGCAAAGATAACCACGTTAGTAGCCAGAAGGCAATTCCAATAGAATATTTTACTGTGCACATTTTAAGAAATGGATAGATTGGCCTAAACTCTGGACTGATGTATGTACTTTTTTTTTTAGAAATAATTCCTGAGAAATGCTATTCAGAAGTGAAGAGACATATGAGGGAACAGTTTTAGTGGCACACCAGGCTATAATTTCTTTGACGTCTATTGCCCTGCAAAGCTGACAAATTAATGTTGAATCTAGCCAAGCTGGAAATGTGAGACTAACTCACTGAAGGAGTAGAAACGGGAGGAATAACTCGGCCAGGAACTGAAACTAGCAAAACTGCTCTTGGTAAATTGTCCTTTTATATCAGTAATTTGTTGACAATTTTGCAAGCTTCTTTCTGACAATGTGTAGTACATAAGTATGGACAACATTTGTAAAACTCAGTGCAGACCAGTCAATGACACATGAGCTGCAGACTCTCAAACTTGGCAGCTTTTTTCAGGTGTTCCATTCAAAGTGAATGGAAGTCCAGTTTGACAACATATGCTAAGGATACTTGTTCTCAGAATCTGTGCTCTCATAGTGTATTATGGGACAGATTTAGCTTTCCAAAGGAATCAGGATGTCTGCTCCCATGAGGGCAGAGAAGGATAGAAAAATAAAATAAAACAAACTTAGGAATGAGTACTTATGTTGCTACCAGCAGCTTTGGGAGGTGCAGTAATTCATAGCAAGATAAGAAAAATATATATATATTTCTTTTTCATCATTTGCCCATACTGGTCCTTTAAATAAGACTATATCTAGGCAAGGCAAGGCTTCTAATGATGGACTGAAAACATTTGTAGATACTAGTGGCATATCCAGAGAAGCTCTATACTGTGCTGGGAGAAAAAAAAAAAGAACAAAAAGGTGGGGCAAAAGAAGTCTGACAAAAAGAAAACAGTAATGGGCACTAGTGACTCCCCGAAGTTTCACTTCACTGTAACACAATCCTTACCCAATATGGCTGAATATGAAATTGCTTGGAATTGAATAAGCCCATCTCAGGTACAGAAAACTCTTATGTTGATGCTGTGTCATTTAAGATGGCAGACCTACCCTACTGCATTCATTTTACTGGGGATTCAGTCATGGGAGTTAATACCCTCAGCTGTGACACTAACAAATTACATCAGATAACCTCAGTTGTGACACTAACAAATTACATCAGGTACCCTCAGCTGTGACACTAACAAATTACATCATCAGGTAACCTCAGCTGAGACACTAACAAATTACAACATCAGGTACCCTCAGCTGTGAACCTAAAAACATACATCTGGTACCCTCAGTTGTGACACTAACAAATTACATCAGGTACCCTCAGCTGTGACACTAACAAATTACATCATCAGGTAACCTCAGCTGAGACACTAACAAATTACAACATCAGGTACCCTCAGCTGTGAACCTAAAAACATACATCTGGTACCCTCAGTTGTGACACTAACAAATTACATCAGGTACCCTCAGCTGTGACACTAACAAATTACAACATCAGGTAACCTCAGCTGAGACACTAACAAATTACAACATCAGGTACCCTCAGCTGTGAACCTAAACACATACATCTGGTACCCTCAGTTGTGACACTAACAAATTACACCATCAAGTACCCTTAATTGTGACACAAAGAAATTACAACATCAGATAACCTCAGCTGTGACACTAATAAATTACAACATCAGATAACCTCAGCTGTGACACTAACAAATTACAACATCAGATACCCTCACCAGTAACACTAACAAATTACAACATCAGATAACCTCAGCTGTGACACTAATAAATTACAACATCAGATACCCTCACCAGTAACACTAACAAATTACAACATCAGATACCCTCACCAGTAACACTAACAAATTACAACATCAGATAACCTCAGCTGTGACACTAACAAATTACACCATCAAGTACCCTCAGCTGTGACACTAACAAATTACAACATCAGGTAACCTCAGCTGAGACAGTAACAAATTACAACATCAGGTACCCTCAGCTGTGATGCTAACAAATTACAACATCTGGTATGCTCATCTGAGACACTAACAACGTACAACATCAGGTAACCTCAGCTGTGATGCTAACAAATTACAACATCAGGTACCCTGAGCTGTGACACTAACAAGTTACCACATCAGGTAACCTCAGCTGAGACACTAAAAAATTACAACATCAGGTACCGTCAGCTGTGACACTGACAAGTTACAACATCAGGTAACCTCAGCTGTGACACTAACAAGTTACAACATCAGGTACCCTCACCTGTGATGTTAACAAATTACAACATCTGGTAACCTCAGTAGTGACACTAAAAAATTACAACAGGTACCCTCAGTTGTGACACTAGCAAATTACAACATCAGGTAAGTTCGTCTATAACACTAACAAATTACAACAACAGGAAAATTCAGCTGTGACACTAAATTACAACATCAGGTACCCTCAGCTGTGACACTAACAAATTATAACATCACCGCAAACTTCACCCCCCCTCTCACCCCCAAAAGGGCCCATAACCATATCAGAAGAATGTAGAGCCCCTGAAATCACAAACACTCAGGTTAAAACAGCCCTCTCCAAAGCCAAAAACACAGCATCAATTTGACCGGATAGTGTCCCAAGCTGTGTCATACATGAGCTCAAATACAAACTAACCCCTCACCTAAAAACACTGTTCAAACTCAGCCTCTCCACAGGCTACATATCCATAGAGTGGTGCACAGCAACGGTTATTCCATTCCACAAAGGTGGAGCCACAACAGACCCTGGGAACTATCACCCTATAAGCCTGACTAGATTGGTCTGCAAGGCTATGGAGTGCATCATCATGGAACTCATTAACAGAGACATTAGGAACCTCCAAACACTGGACCCTACACAGTTCAGGTTTATTAAGGGCAGATCATGCCTCCTAAACCTGGTGGACTTCTTTGAGACAGTTACCAAGGCTATAGACGAGGGAAAGGTGGTACACACAGCCTACCTAGACCTCGCAAAAGCCTTCAACACCATTCCCCATTCTGGTATTATAGACAAGCTCACCAGCCTAAACATAAACCCCTATCTCACTAACAAATTACAACATTAGGTAACCTCAGTTGTGACACTAACAAATTACATCAGGTACCCTCAGCTTTGACACTAACAAATTACAACATCAGGTACCCTCAGCTGTGACACTAACAAATTACAATATTAGATAACCTCAGTTGTGACACTAACAAATTACAACATCAGGTACCCTCAGCTGTGACACTAACAAATTACAACATCAGGTAACCTCAGTTGTGACACTAACAACTTACCACATCAGATACCCTCAACTGTGACCCTAACAAATTACAACATCAGGTACCCTCAGCTGTGGCAATAACAAATTACAACATCAGGTACCCTCAGCTGTGACACTAACAAATTGCAACATCAGGTAACCTCAGTTGTGGCACTAACAAATTACAACATTGGGTACCCTCAGCTGTGATGCTAACAAATTATACCATTAAGTACCCTCAGCTGTGACACTAACAAATTACAACATCAGGTAACCTCAGCTGTGACACTAACAAATTACAACATCAGGTACCCTCAGCTGTGACACTAACAAATTACAACATCAGGTAACCTCAGCTGTGACACTAACAAATTACAACATTAGGTACCCTCAGCTGTGACTCTTAACAAGTTACAACATCAGGTAACCTCAGCTGTGACACTAACAAATTACAACATTAGGTACCCTCAGCTGTGACTCTAACAAGTTACAACATCAGATAACCTCAGCTGTGACACTAACAACTTACATCAGGTACCCTCAGCTGTGACACTATCAAATTACAACACCAGGTACCCTCATTTGTGACGGTAAAAAAATTACTGAAACAGGAACAACACAAGGTTCAAGACTGAGCTTCAAATGCAACAACACACTTCCAAAAAGAACAACTTTTTAATAATATATATTAGCTCTTTCATTTGACAGTCCTTAAAACGTCATCAGATACACATACTATCCTACTCCTCCATCTTAAATACCATACTCAGATCATATGACCTTCAAACAATTGTCATGTGGTCATTATTGAAATTATACATATAACAAATAAATAAATATATACACATTAATCACACTACCGCAGTGGTGGTGCTGCGGTAGCGTTGTCACTTCACAGTTAGACGTTGCCCGTTCGATTCTCAGTTAGAGCGTCTTCTGTGTAGCGACATGCGTGAATGGGCGTTCCTTCATTGAAGGCTGTGCATTAGGCCTGGCAAGCCAGTATGTGAAACTCTACTGCCAATCATTAGCGGACCGGAGTTCCACTGTGGTGACCCCTAACCGGGAAAAGCCGAAAGACACAATCATACACATTAATCACATTCTAAAAAGACCAGCATCATTTGTGTGTGAAAAAATATATGTTAATAGTGTATGTTTGTTTCATAAAACAAATCATATAAAAACTAACTTAACAACATAGCTTTCATAAATGTATACTTTTTGAAAATACAGCCCTCTTCCTTTTCTCCCATTACCTAGCCAGAGATTTTAACTTCAAAATAGGGACTATGCTAATACCTTCATTGAGCCCTGGATATCTGTATGACTCTAACCTCATCTGCCAAGCTAAATCTTGTTTTTCTAATACAACAGACCAAGGACCCCCCCTCGTGGGTTTTTTCAACCCTTTCCCAAACAGTAAATTTAAAACAGTGATCATTATACTGTTCAAGATGTCTGTATAAAGCATTGGTACTTTTTTCTTTTTTATATATTACATATACTCATAAATTCAGTTTCGGAGTCTATGTTTGGTTTTACCTATGTAAAAGGCCTCACGAAATTGGCAATGAGCCCCGTATACCACATCTACGGTATCACAGTTATATTTTCCTTGCAGGAAAAAGTCCCTAGTTCTTATATTAATTCTGTCACCTTCCAATATGTATTTACACATATTATACCTACTGCCTTTAGACATCCTCGGATATGAGACCGGAGCTCTATTTTTCCTTTCTAGTATTTTTTTTTAATACTAGATCCCCTCCAATATATAATAAGGGGCCTTTCTCCCACTTTCTGCAATACATTACTATTCTCCTTCAAAATATTGCAGTTTTTGTTCAAAATCCAATTAATATTTGAACTCACCAAATTAAAGGAGGTAACCATAGCTCTTGAATATTCATTGTGGGTGTCCTTTGTTCGCAATGTTGTACTACCTCCTCCTTTGTTTAATTGTAGTATGGGGTTAAAACACCCCGTCTCTCTCTTCACAGAAACCTCATCTATGAGTTCCTGGATCATAGTCAAGGGATAACCTCTTTTGGAAAACATTGTCATTAAAACATCACAGTCCTTAATAAAATCCCTATCCAAGTTATTCATACGTGCTGCCCTAACTAGTTGCCCCTTAACTACGGCCCTTTTCTGTTTATAAGGGTGGGAATGGGAGAAGTGCAATAACATGTTTGAGTATGTGGGTTTCCTAAACACACTTGAAACATACTCATCCCTTATCCCATCCTTTTCTATCAAAACATTCAAGTACTTCATCCTTTCCAGATGGTAGGAATGTGTAAAAGACAGAAACTCAGTACTACCATTAATGTAACATCAGATAACCTCAGCTGTGAAACTAAAACATTCCAACATCAGGTAATGTCAGCTGAGACACTAACAAATTACAACATCAGGTACCATCAGCTGTGACACTAACAAATTACAACATCAGGTACCCTCAGCTGTGACACTACAAACGTACAACGTCAGGTACCCTCAGTTGTGACACTAACAAATTACATAAGGCACCCTCAGCTGTGACACTAACAAGTAACATCAGGTACCCTCAGCTGCGATGCTAACAACTTACAACATCAGGTACCCTCAGCTGAGACACTAACAAATTACATCAGGTACCCTCAGCTGTGACGCTAACAAATTACAACATCGGATAACCTCATCTGTGACACAGATTACAATATCAGGTACCCTCCGCTGTGACACTAACAAATTACAATATCAGGTAACCTCAGCTGTGACACTAACAAATTACAACATCAGGTACCCTCAGCTGTGACATTAACAAATTACATCAGGTAAGCTCAGCTGAGACACTAACAAGTTACAACATCATGTACCCTCAGCTGTGACACTAACAAATTACAACATCATGAACCCTCAGCTGTGACACTAACAAATTACAACATCAGATAACCTCAGTTGTGACACTAACAAATTAGAACATCAGGTACCCTCAGCTGTGACACTAACAAATTACATCAGGTACCCTCAGCTGTGATGCTAAAAACGTACATCAGGTACCCTCAGTTGTGACGCTAACAAATTAAAAAATCAGGTACCCTCAGCTGTGACACTAACAAATTACAACATCAGGTAACCTCAGCTGTGACACTAACAACTTACAACATCATGTACCCTCAGCTGTGACACTAACAACTTACATCAGGTAATCTCAGCTGTGACACACAAATTACAACATCAGGTAACCTCAGTTGTGACACTAACAACTTACAACATCAGGTACCCTCAGCTGTGATATTAACAAATTACAGCATCAGGTGACCTCAGTTGTGTCACTAACAAATTACAACATCAGGTAACTTCAGCTGAGACACTAACAAGTTACAACATCATGTACCCTCAGCTGTGACACTAATAAATTACAACATCATGAACCCTCAGCTGTGACACTAACAAATTACAATACAAAAAATTGTTTGCACGGAAGCAATTGCACGGCTCAAAGGAACACAATACAAAAACAAAAAAGAGAGCCAGCAAAACAAAACCCAATAGAATACTATGTATTAATAATACATAGGACAGCAAAGAAGTACACAGACCGGTTTCGGATGGTAATATCTACACAGCCTTCTTCAGTGTGAAATAAGCATGCTCCAAGCTTTCCTTTAAATAGACTGCAAACAAATCTGATTGGTTTAATCTAAAACTTGTCATTCAACCCGGGTGGAAAAAGACCACCCAACTTAACAATCCATTTTTTCTCCTTTGAGTTTAGTAATGCATGCCAACCCGTTTTGTTAGATTTTCTACCCCGAATTATATCAATAATGGTAAACATAAAAGAAGCTGAAGGATGTGATACCTGATGTTTAAATAGGGCATTATTGATTCTGCCTTTTTTAATATTACTGATGTGTTCCGAAATTCTCAGTCTGAGTGGCCTAGATGTTTGGCCTATATAAAAGGCTCCGCATGAGCATGTGGCTAAATAAATTAGCCAATCTGAGCTGCAATTGGCAAAAAATTTGATCTCATATACATTGGAAGAGTTTCTACTGGTAAATTCTTTGGTTTTAGATATTTTGTTGCAATTTATGCAATGTCCACAGGGATAACAACCCATAAGAATAGAACCTGTTAGGGTGGTTTGAATTGGTTCGGGATTGTCCGCATCATATCCATGTTTGTAATGACTAAATGTGCTACCCAGATTTCTACCTTTCCGAAATGAGAAAAAACATTGATTGGGAATGATGGAGGATATATCAGTATCATATAGTAATAGATTCCAGTGTCTTTGTATGCTCTGAATGAGGTTGTCCGAGTTTCTGCCATATGTGGTGGCAAATCTAAGGGGTTGATTGGGAGAACTCTGATTGGTCCTGTAAGTTAATAAGTTTTCCCTGCCCATATTACCCACTTGGTGTATGGCATCAAAGACATGGCCCATTTTGTAATCCCTATTCCTGAATCGGTTAATAAGATCTTTGCTTTGTTCACTATAAGATGTATTATCAGAACAGATACGTTTTAGTCTGATAAATTGAGATTTAGGAATGTTTTTGCAGATGTGTGGGGGATGAAAACTTGAGGCATGTAATATAGTATTGTATTCAGGGTGTTTCCTGAATACTTGGGTACCTAGGGTATGATCAGATAATCTATTGATAGATACATCTAAAAACGTAATGTTGTTTAGATCATAATGTAAAGTAAAATGTATACCCCATCGGTTATTGTTAAGATATGTTACGAATTCAAATAGACCTTCAAGATCATCCTTCCATACTGCCCAGCAATCATCAAGGTATCGTCGCCAAATGTCAAGATGTTCAAGATATATGTTGTTGCTACTATTGTATATTAAATCCTTCTCCAAATAAGCCATAAAAAGATCGGCATAGATGGGCGCAAAGGAAGAGCCCATGGCAGTACCCTTGGTTTGCCAGTAGCAGACATCTTGGTAGAAAAAAACATTGTTGGTCAGGACATAGGAGGCCATGTCTAGTAAAAATTCATTGAATTCACATGTATATAAACCTGAGATTTCCAACCAATATGATAAAGATTCTAATCCACCGGAATGAGGGATGTTGGTGTATAAGGCGCTTACGTCTAAAGTGCACATGCGCCATTCAGGTTCCAGTTGAGTGTCTGAAATAATTTGGAGAAAGTTGGTTGTGTCCTTTAAGCGTGAGCAAATAAGTGACAATAAGGGTTTCAATTTCTCGGTCAAAAAAAGTGAGAGGGGTTCCGTAAAGTATCCCCTACCTGATACAATCGCTCTGCCTGGGGGGTGTGTGGGATCCTTGTGTATTTTGGGCAAGAAATATATGTACTGATTAGATGAATCCTGTACTGATAGTTGATACATGAGATTTGTATCGATAATGGAAGCATCTCTGGCATAAGAGAGAAATTCAAAAATTTCTTTTTGAAATTTAGCTGTCGGATTTATTATCATTTTAGCATAATATTTAGCATCAGATAATTGCCTGAGAGCTTCTTGGTTGTAATCTTGCCAATCCAATACCACAACAGCACCCCCTTTGTCAGCTGAAATGATAACAATGTCATGATTGTTTTGTAAGTTCTTGATTACATGTTGTTCAGCCATAGTAATATTATTTGATCGAATATCAGATATTGAATGTGAGTAGTGTAGATCTTTGAGAACATTGTTTTGAAATTGAGAAACAACAGGATGCATGGGTGGGTTAAATTGAGATTTGTGATATGTAAATTTCTGTAAGGCATCAAAACCATTGGAACAACCAAAAAATAATCTTAAATTAAGTAATCTACAAAATGATGAAACATCCTGTGCAAATGAATCTTCAGTAACAAAAAAAACGGGAACAAATGATAAACCTTTATTAAGGACATTGATTTCAATAGGTGACAGATTATAACTGGAAAGGTTTAAAACATTGTTATACATGTGTGATACTACTTCGTCATTGCCAGTTATAAGAGTCCTTGTATGTCTGTGACAACCTTTGTGTTTTCTCCCCCCTCTTTTGTACTTGGCCCTAAAGGGGCACCTGTGAGTGATCGCTTAGG
Organism: Protopterus annectens; assembly: GCF_019279795.1. Classification (NCBI taxonomy): domain Eukaryota; kingdom Metazoa; phylum Chordata; order Ceratodontiformes; family Protopteridae; genus Protopterus; species Protopterus annectens. Next base: position 891,305,432 of record NC_056744.1, on the reverse strand, counting down.
AATGGGTGAACCGGATGCAGTCTGCAGTTCACTCTCGGGGCCAGAGGTTAGTTCTTCGGTAGAGGAGCCAGTATCAGAGACCCAATTGTTTTTTAATATTGATTTGGGTCTTTTCCTTTTTGTGGGACGACTATGTGGAATGTTGAATTTAACTTGTTTTTTAACACTAAAGGGATTGCTGCCCTGGTAGTCCGACATATCCCTGTTAAACTTCTGAATTTTCTTGGTTCTGAGTTGTGTCTCCAAAGTATTTAAGTCCGAAGCTACTCTGTTCAAATGTTTAGCAAAAAAGGGCTCGTTTTCAAAGGGTTTAACATCATTAGCAAGGCCCAAGACAATACTGACTTCCTTATCAATTGTGCGCTCATAATATTTATTTAATGCTTCAACAAATGACATGCTCGCTTTGTGTTGGATCTCTGCCCATTCAGACGATAAATCATCATCAATTTCAGCAACTAGGGGTTGTATTCTAACCCTGAGGCCACGTGGAGTGATATTTTTGGCAATGCATGCTTTGAAAAGTTTGGCATGCCACACATTCGAGCGTAATAGTCTTAGATGTTTATGGAGTTTATCGAATGCCAAATTACAGGTTGTCTCTGACCCCATGGGTTCCCCAATATTGGAAATATCATGGCTTGAACCCAAACCAAAAACACTCAGATCCTCACGATCAGAGGAAAGTCCAGCGACAAGACTCAATAGATCCATGAAGGTATATAAAGAATAAATACAAATGGACAATAATAGCTACAGTGGCTACGTCCAAATCAAGGACAATAATAGACCCAGAATGGGACTACGTCCCTGATGAGTATCTGAGACTAAACAAAAGAATAGTTCAGACAAAATTAAAAAAATTTTGGAAGACACACTCAGAAAAAAACAAATTCTATGGGCAAAAAGCCTGTCTAATTATTCAAAGGACATCGAAATACCAGGGACAGCTGAATATAGATTCCCACAAATATGAAAAAGAACAGATAACCCAATGCCTGAACACAATTAGATGGTATTCAATGATACCTGGCCCTGGGTATAAAAATGGCCAATACTGAAAATGAAGGGGAGAGATACAAAAATAAATGGTAATAGTGTAGAGTAACCACTGACAATACATCGGCACCAATAAAAAAGGGGGGTCCTTAATGACAGAACTGAACAGGTTGCAGTCTTCACTTCACTCTTGTAGCTGTTCTTCTTGGTTTCTCCCAACCATTTTCTGGTCAATGTTTGGTTGTCTTAACTCCAATTTCTGGATTATAGCTGAACATTTACTTGACGGATTTCTTTTTGCAGTAACCGAAGGTTGTGGATCAGAACATCTCTTCAGTTTGTCTTTGACGTATCTGGAAGATCTCATAGTGAGTTTTTGGCCTTTTGAACATTTACTCTTTTTTATTAGACTTTTCATACATGTGGTATCTACATCGTGGGGGACTTATTATCTAGAGAAGATCCAACTTTGGCAATTGTATAAGTGCTTCTACTTTTGGAGGGTGTTTATTCATCGGACAGTGTTTCATGTTGATGCCTTTGTGAACTGTGTACAGCCAGCACTCCACGATGCCATCGCCATTTTGTTTCCAAGTGGATTACAAGCTTATTTGACATTCTTTTCAGATAAGACTATATTTACAGCACCTACTAGCATCTCTGATGATACTCTTCATACCAAAGTTATGGACTATTTGATATATTACTGTCCAACTTGGTCATTTTCTATTGTTAACTGGTAATATAGCTTTTTGCATTTGGTTTAACCGTGCAGGTTTCTTTTGTGAGAGATTTCAGAAGCTTTATATCAGTAAGTGTCTATTACACCTTACTAGCTTACGTAGGGAATCCAGTTGCACTTAGCGGGTTACCTATTTTGGGACTTATTATTAATGGCATGCCTAACTCTGGTGATTGTGTATGTGATTTTACTTTCAAAGGGTGCTTGTTTATCGAACAGTGTTTGGTGCTTATGCTTTTGTGAACTGTTTTACAGCCAATGCTCCACGAAGCCATCGCCATTTTGGTTACAAGTATAACATCGGGTCCATTGACATTTGATTCACAAAAGATTACATTTTGTCACTCATTAGCATCCCTGCATTTGGTTTAACTGTGCAGGTTTCTTTGGTGAAAGATTTCACAAGCTTTATATTAATAAGTGTCTATTACACCTTACTAGCTTATGTAGGGAATCTAGTTGCACTTAGCGGGTTACCCATTTTGGGACTTACTATTAATAGCAGGTCTAACTCTGGTGATTGTGTATGTGATTTTACTTTCAAAGGGTGCTTGCTTACCGAACAGTGTTTGGTGCTTATGCTTTTGTGAACTGTTTTACAGCCAACGCTCCACGAAGCCATTTTGGTTACAAGTATAACATCGGGTCTATTGACATTTGATTCACAATAGATTACATTTTGTCACTCATTAGCATCCTTGAAGAAACCCAAGTGATGGACTATTCCTATTTGTGATTTGAATGTTTTATTTTGATATTTTGCATTGCTAAACGCTAATTTCTTGTGTTGGTTATTACCATTGCACCTTTTATTCTTGAAGGGCCTAATAAGCTTAGCTTAACCAAGTGTTTACTTACCCCATTGGCTTATACTTATTGTATATATTTTTGATCAGCCCATATTTAACTGTTCAACCAACCAACATAATCATATTATAGCCTAATCTTGATTTAACATCTTACTATATGTGCACTAGCTAGATTTTGACCCCAATACTGTTGGGTAAGATCATATCCTTGCATCACCCATTGTATTTTCTCCATCACATTTGATATATTTTTAAGTATATTTTTGTCTACTTTGTGGGTCCCTTTGTCCAACTGAGTTTCATTCATTCGAGTTTGTGACATTTTACAGCATTCATATTACCAGTTCTGTCATTAAGGGCCCCCCTTTTTTATTGGTGCCGATGTATTGTCAGTGGTTACTCTACACTATTACCATTTATTTTTGTATCTCTCCCCTTCATTTTCAGTATTGACCATTTTTATACCCAGGGCCAGGTATCATTGAATACCATCTAATTGTGTTCAGGCATTGGGTTATCTGTTCTTTTTCATATTTGTGGGAATCTATATTCAGCTGTACCTGGTATTTCGATGTCCTTTGAATAATTAGACAGGCTTTTTGCCCATAGAATTTGTTTTTTTCTGAGTGTGTCTTCCAAAATTTTTTTAATTTTGTCTGAACTATTCTTTTGTTTAGTCACAGATACTCATCAGGGACATAGTCCCATTCTGGGTCTATTATTGTCCTTGATTTGGACGTAGCCACTGTAGCTATTATTGTCCATTTGTATTTATTCTTTATATACCTTCATGGATCTATTGAGTCTTGTCTCTGGACTTTCCTCTGATCGTGAGGATCTGAGTGTTTTTGGTTTGGGTTCAAGCCATGATATTTCCAATATTGGGGAACCCATGGGGTCAGAGACAACCTGTAATTTGGCATTCGATAAACTCCATAAACATCTAAGACTATTACGCTCGAATGTGTGACATGCCAAACTTTTCAAAGCATACATTGCCAAAAATATCACTCCACGTGGCCTCAGGGTTAGAATACAACCCCTAGTTGCTGAAATTGATGATGATTTATCGTCTGAATGGGCAGAGATCCAACAAAAAGCGAGCATGTCATTTGTTGAAGCATTAAATAAATATTATGAGCGCACAACTGATAAGGAAGTCAGTATTGTCTTGGGCCTTGCTAATGATGTTAAACCCTTTGAAAACAAGCCCTTTTTTGCTAAACATTTGAACAGAGTAGCTTCGGACTTAAATACTTTGGAGACACAACTCAGAACCAAGAAAATTCAGAAGTTTAACAGGGATATGTCGGACTACCAGGGCAGCAATCCCTTTAGTGTTAAAAAACAAGTTAAATTCAACATTCCACATAGTCGTCCCACAAAAAGTAAAAGACCCAAATCAATATTAAAAAACAATTGGGTCTCTGATACTGGCTCCTCTACCGAAGAACTAACCTCTGGCCCTGAGAGTGAACTGCAGACTGCATCCGGTTCACCCATTCCTAAGCGATCACTCACAGGTGCCCCTTTAGGGCCAAGTACAAAAGAGGGGGGAGAAAACACAAAGGTTGTCACAGACATACAAGGACTCTTATAACTGGCAATGACGAAGTAGTATCACACATGTATAACAATGTTTTAAACCTTTCCAGTTATAATCTGTCACCTATTGAAATCAATGTCCTTAATAAAGGTTTATCATTTGTTCCCGGTTTTTTGTTACTGAAGATTCATTTGCACAGGATGTTTCATCATTTTGTAGATTACTTAATTTAAGATTATTTTTTGGTTGTTCCAATGGTTTTGATGCCTTACAGAAATTTACATATCACAAATCTCAATTTAACCCACCCATGCATCCTGTTGTTTCTCAATTTCAAAACAATGTTCTCAAAGATCTACACTACTCACATTCAATATCTGATATTCGATCAAATAATATTACTATGGCTGAACAACAAGTAATCAAGAACTTACAAAACAATCATGACATTGTTATCATTTCAGCTGACAAAGGGGGTGCTGTTGTGGTATTGGATTGGCAAGATTACAACCAAGAAGCTCTCAGGCAATTATCTGATGCTAAATATTATGCTAAAATGATGATAAATCCAACAGCTAAATTTCAAAAAAAATTTTTGAATTTCTCTCTTATGCCAGAGATGCTTCCATTATCGATACAAATCTCATGCATCAACTATCAGTACAGGATTCATCTAATCAGTACATATATTTCTTGCCCAAAATACACAAGGATCCCACACGCCCCCCAGGCAGAGCGATTGTATCAGGTAGGGGATACTTTACGGAACCCCTCTCACTTTTTTTGACCGAGAAATTGAAACCCTTATTGTCACTTATTCGCTCACGCTTAAAGGACACAACCAACTTTCTCCAAATTATTTCAGACACTCAACTGGAACCTGAATGGCGCATGTGCACTTTAGACGTAAGCGCCTTATGCACCAACATCCCTCATTCCGGTGGATTAGAATCTTTATCATATTGGTTGGAAATCACAGGTTTATATACATGTGAATTCAATGAATTTTTACTAGACATGGCCTCCTATGTCCTGACCAACAATGTTTTTTTCTACCAAGATGTCTGCTACTGGCAAACCAAGGGTACTGCCATGGGCTCTTCCTTTGCGCCCATCTATGCTGATCTTTTTATGGCTTATTTGGAGAAGGATTTAATATACAATAGTAGCAACAACATATATCTTGAACATCTTGACATTTGGCGACGATACCTTGATGATTGCTGGGAAGTATGGAAGGGTGATCTTGAAGGTCTATTTGAATTCGTAACATATCTTAACAATAACCGATGGGGTATACATTTTACTTTACATTATGATCTAAACAACATTACGTTTTTAGATGTATCTATCAATAGATTATCTGATCATACCCTAGGTACCCAAGTATTCAGGAAACACCCTGAATACAATACTATATTACATGCCTCAAGTTTTCATCCCCCACACATCTGCAAAAACATTCCCAAATCTCAATTTATCAGACTAAAATGTATCTGTTCTGATAATACATCTTATAGTGAACAAAGCAAAGATCTTATTAACCGATTCAGGAATAGGGATTACAAAATGGGCCATGTCTTTGATGCCATACACCAAGTGGGTCATATGGACAGGGAAAACTTATTAACTTACAGGACCAATCAGAGTTCTCCCAATCAACCCCTTAGATTTACCACCACATATGGCAGAAACTCAGACAACCTCATTCAGAGCATACAAAGACACTGGAATCTATTACTATATGATACTGATATATCCTCCATCATTCCCAATCAATGTTTTTTCTCACTTCGGAAAGGTAGAAATCTGGGTAGCACATTTAGTCATTACAAACATGGATATGATGCGGACAATCCCGAACCAATTCAAACCACCCTAACAGGTTCTATTCTTATGGGTTGTTATCCCTGTGGACATTGCATAAATTGCAACAAAATATCTAAAACCAAAGAATTTACCAGTAGAAACTCTTCCAATGTATATGAGATAAAATTTTTTGCCAATTGCAGCTCAGATTGGCTAATTTATTTAGCCACATGCTCATGCGGAGCCTTTTATATAGGCCAAACATCTAGGCCACTCAAACTGAGAATTTCGGAACACATCAGTAATATTAAAAAAGGCAGAATCAATAATGCCCTATTTAAACATCAGGTATCACATCCTTCAGCTTCTTTTATGTTTACCATTATTGATATCATACGGGGTAGAAAATCTAACAAAACGGGTTGGCATGCATTACTAAACTCAAAGGAGAAAAAATGGATTGTTAAGTTGGGTGGTCTTTTTCCACCCGGGTTGAATGACAAGTTTTAGATTAAACCAATCAGATTTGTTTGCAGTCTATTTAAAGGAAAGCTTGGAGCATGCTTATTTCATACTGAAGAAGGCTGTGTAGATATTACCAGCCAAAACCGGTCTGTATACTTCTTTGCTGTCCTATGTATTATTAATAAATAGTATTCTATTGGGTTTTGTTTTGCTGGCTCTCTTTTTTGTTTTACTAACAAATTACAACATCAGGTAACCTCAGTTGTAACACTAACAAATTACAACATCAGGTACCCTCAGCTGTGACACTAACAAATTACAACATCAGGTACCCTCAGCTGTGACACTAAAAATGTACATCAGGTACCCTCAGTTGTGACACTAACAAATTAAAAAATCAGGTACCCTCAGCTGTGACACTAACAAATTACAACATCAGGTAACCTCAGCTGTGACACTAACAAATTACAACATCAGGTAACCTCAGGTGTAACACTAACAAATTACACCATAAAGTACCCTCAGCTGTGACACTTACAAATTACATCAGGTACCCTCAGCTGTGACACTAACAACTTACAACATCAGGTACCCTCAGCTGTGATATTAACAAATTTCAGCATCAGGTGACCTCAGTTGTGTCACTAACAATGTACATCAGGTACCCTCAGCTGTGACACTAACAAATTACATCAGGTAACCTCAGTTGTGACACTAACAACTTACAACATCAGGTACCCTTAGCTGTGACACTATCAAATTACAACATCAGGTTCCGTCAGCTGAGACACTAACAAATTACAACATCAGGTACTCTCAGCTGTGACGCTAAAAATGCGTCAGGTACCTCAGCTGTGACACTAACAAATCACAACATCAGATACCTCAGCTGTGACACTAACAAGTAACATCAGATACCCTCAGCTGAGACACTGTCAAATTACAACAACAGATAACCTCAGTTGTGACACTAACAACTTACAACATCAGGTACCCTCAACTGTGAAACTAACAAATTACAACATCAGGTAACCTCAGTTGTGACACTAACAACTTATATCAGGTACCTTCAGCTGTGACACTAACAAATTACATCAGGTAACCTCAGTTGTGACACTAACAACTTACAACATCAGGTGCCCTCAGCTGTGACACTAAAAAATTACAATATCAGGTACCCTCAGCTGTGATACTAACAAATTACAATATCAGGTAACCTCAGCTGTGACACTAACAAATTACAACATCAGGTAACCTCAGTTGTGACACTAACAACTTATATCAGGTACATTCAGCTGTGACACTAACAAATTACATCAGGTAACCTCAGTTGTGACACTAACAACTTACAACATCAGGTACCCTCAGCTGTGAAACTAACAAATTACAACATCAGGTACCCTCAGCTGTGACACTAACAAATTACAACATCAGGTACCCTCAGCTGAGATACTAACAAATTACAACATCAGGTAACCTCAGCTGTGACACTAACAAATTAGGACATCATGTAACCTCAGCTCCGACAATAACAAATTTAAAAAATCAGGTAACCTCAGCTGTGACACTAACAAATTACAGCATCAGGTAATCTCAGCTGTAACACTAACAAATTACATCAGGAACCCTCAATTGTGACACTAACAAATTAAAACATCTGGTAACCTCAGCAGTGACACTAAGCAGTTAAAACTACAGGCACCCTCAGCTGTGACACTAACAAATTACAACATCAGATAACTTCAACTGTGGCAAAAACAAATTACAACATCAGGTAACCTCAGCTGAGACACTAACAAATTAGGTAACCTCAGATGTGACATTAACAAATTACACCATCAGGTACCCTCAGCTGTGGCACTAACAAATTACAACAGATAACCTCAGCTGTGACACTAACAAATTACAACATCAGATAACCTCAGCTGTGACACTAACAAATTACAACATCAGGAACCCTCACTTGTGACACTAATAAATTAAAACATCAGATAACTTCAACAGTGACACTAACAAATTACAACATCAGGTAATTATTTTGGCTTCTAAATGACTTCTCAGGTGTGAACCCTATATACACAGAAAATATTGAAATGGTGAATTTTTATTTTTATAAATAAGTAAGGTAGCCCTATGTGTACTGGAAGGATGTGTCCCCAAACTCCACCAACTTCCATAACAACAGTTCAGGTCACAGAGGATAGGGTAAAGGTTAGAAATTTCAGTTACTTCACATCAACATTTCAGTAGTTACTGGGTATGATTAGTTCACACCCAATAATTCACTGGGCTTTCAATTATTTTTACCAGCCATGCTGTAGTTCTAGGTGCAGGGAAAAATAAGACAATATGAGGTTGTATCGCTCTTTAGATAGTCTGTTGGCTGACATGACAATATGGTTGAAGTCTCAAAAAATTAGACCTGTAATCTCAGGTATGTTACCAAGATAACATTTTGGGAACAATTACATCATTTTTTATTTATTTATTTAAATGCTTGTGTGATCAAGAAAACAGCAATACTAGGCTTTGAATGTATAAATAAATAAATAAGTGACAGGTATTGACCAGATAAGCACTGGTAGGAGACTCAGGAATAATGCCTGGTAAAGTGCTGCATGCTACCCAGATTCAACAGGACTAAACCAGCATATAGCTCATTCTGACTCTACAATAAATGCAGCTACAGAAACGGGTCACAGAACCAGCATGGAGAAGCCCTTAAGGCTGCGGAACCAAGATTGTACATCTGACAACTCCTGGTGATTCCATAGTTGGATAACAAGTTGCTCTACTCACTAGGCTGAGAAACTATAGAGTAACAGTTGGCTGTCTCACAAGTATCAAGATCCACAATGTCTTTAGGGCCCTCAAGATACATACATGACAAATCATTGTTCATGTGGGTATGAATGACTTAAGGCACACTTTCTTGGACTATATGAAGTCAGACATGATGAAGCTCTCAAAGAAGGTACTTGGACTGGGTGTGAAACTAGCATTGAGTAGTATCTTATCATCACCAAGACTAATGCCACAATACAAATAAAGGATAATTGACTTTAATTATTGGCTCAGTTAATGCTGTCATTCTAAGGGGATCTATTATGTTTTAACCTGGGAAGAGAAGACTGATGACCCTGGCTGCTTTGCTAGAGATGGCCTGCATCTCTCTCCTCATGGCTTCCATATACTGACCAAGAGTTTTTCCTCACTTATAGTGCCTTTTTTATGCAAGATCAGTCTTCTCAAATTACCTACATAGCCAATCAAAATAAAAACAATATTAAGGTGGCAATTTTCAATGCTAGAAGCCTTAACAAAAAAGTTGTACTCCTCACAGGCATTCCTAACTCTGGAAAATAAAGATATATGCATAGTTAATGTAACATGGTTTCAGAGCAGTGATAGCACCTCACTCCTCTCCTTCAGACCCAACACTGAATTGGAAGGTGTAGCTAGGGCAAGGGGGTTCTGTGTCCCTAAGAACCCATTTCACCTCAAGACTTGCAGGACAATGACCTTGACCTCCTCAATATCCTTCAAAGATAAACAAAACCCATCACTACATCATTGTTAACTATTATACCCCCTCCATGAGCCCAGCAAACCACAAGGCATATTCTAAACAAATTAACATCCCTCTCTTTAGAGGTGAACACTATCCTCTTGGATCGCTTTAAATACATGTCCATTAATTGGGGAACCCATACTACCACAAATAGGTATGTACAAAGATTTCTGGAATTCAGTAATGCCAGTTCTTTAGACCAACTAGCTCAAATCCCATTGAGGTGCACAGAATATTGGGCCTGGTTCCCAATGTTTTGTGTTAATACAAAATAGCATCAAATACTTATTCTCTGAGGACATACCCAACGTATTAGTCAATAATTTCAGCTAAAAGTTTACCCCCTATCTCCACCTAATTATCCATAATACCTTATATTGCATACCCTACCCTGATCATCTCAGAGTGCGAATGGAAGCCTGTGTGAGTTGCAAGATGGTTGAGGCTAAAACCCTAGCTCTATGGGCCCAGATATTGTTTTATGCTGTCTTCATGTCAGCACAAAATATTATCTGACTGATTTGTTATCAGGTCTATTAATTCTTGACCACACCACTGGTTTCATGACAGAGTTACGGAGAGCTGCTATAGTCACCTCTATCTGCAAAAAGGGACACACTACTGATCCGGGAAGCTATAGTCCCATAAGCCTCACCAGCCTTATCTGTAAAGCAATGCAGCACATTATTATGGAACTCTTTAACAAAAACATAAGCAGTCAACAAAGCCTGGACCCAAGGCAGTTTGGGTTTGCTAAAGGAAGATCCTGCCTCCAAAGCCTGGTGGACTCTTTTGAAAAAGTCACTAAGGTGTTGGACTCTGGCAAATCAGTTTACACTGCTTACCTGGACTTGGCCAAAGTTTTGATACCATTGACATTCAGGCAACATTAATAAGCTAATCAAACTAAATGTAAACCCCTGTGTTCCCCACTGGATAGCAAAGTGGCACACTCTCATCCATAAGATTAATTACCTGTGGTGTATCCCATGGATCTGCACTGAGACTGCTCTTCTTTGGTAACTACTTTTCTGACATCAAATCAAACAGTAAGGTCATCTAGCTGATGAAGTCTGTTTATGATTGCAAACTGGGTGCTGTCATAAACACCCCAACTAATCACGTAATTTCTCTAGGAGGGCTCAATGCACACTAACAAGTAGTCCTTAGACCACAGCCTTAAACTATATGAAAAGAAACACAGCATCATACGATTTGTCCAACCTGGGCACCCATGCTCCTGTCACATAGATAAAGCCTCTTAAAAATGGACTCAATCATTATGTACTTGGATAATTTCATTGGCAATGAACTATCCTTTACTACATTACCACTGTTTTTAGGAGATCCTTTTTTGACAGCAAGACTAATCAACAGGGTTATATCTTCCTGATTCAAGGAAGTCATCATGTCTCCCACTCCTCTCTTATCAGGCCAGTTACAGAGTATAAGGCCCCTCTAGTATATATTTATCTAAGCAAAGGACACAGCTTGAGAGGCCACAGCATTTCCTTAGTAAGACAATCAAGTGCATGTCCACTTTGTGCTACTCTGACCTCTTTAAAGTGTTCTCACTTTTTCTATGTCCTATTGACTTTTAAGAGAGTACCTCTGCCTAGCCTGCATAAGCTAGAAGGATACGGTCCTATGCAGCCTACTTCACATCCACAAAAATAAGAACACCCTAAACACCCACTCAAGAGATCTGAACTTTCATCACAATATAAATAGGACCTGCCGGCATGACAAATATCTGTTACAGAGAATGCCTCTTTTATGGACTAGCATCAACCTGCATGTAAAGCATAGTAGTTCCCTATAACTTTTAAAGTACAACATGGGTGACTGCATGGGCAGGGTCCTCAAATCCTTATGGAAAGGGGCTATAATTGGGCCCAAGTAATTCATCCTGTATGATAGCTCATATTGTTCATGTTAATATCAGGTTCCTGTCTTTGTAAAGTCAATGTGGGATCATGTGACTAGGTTACAAATAGTGCACCAGATCAACACCCTAGTATTAACCTACCACTAGTACCACCATGCTTCAGTATTCAGCTGAAGATTGAAGATAAAAAGTCACAGCCTAAAATGTATAGGTTTGAAATGACACATGACAAGAGTAAAAATTGAAAAGTGTCTTTTTAGAGAGCGCAAAACTGTACATCTGCAGTATAAACTGCATGCTGTGCTAGTTTCAAGAATTAAAAGTAATTTATTTTTTTTACAAATACAAGCATTTAACAAATAAAACTGGAAGGGCCCCAGCTTTGCAGCCCAGTAACATAAGCTGTTCCTACTTAATTTTAGATTTTCAGATTTTTCAGTAAAGAAGGATAAAGTTAATATAAAATGTCTTGCTACCCAGGTTTATTGTGGCACCCATAATCTGATCTGTGAATTTAGACTGCACACAACTTCCACTGATAGTAATGTTGGAGACAGTCTTTTTTTCAACAGAGCTGACCCACATTCTGCAGTATGTGTGTACAGCTAATTACATTTCATAATCAGAAATGGCAGAATGAAGAGGTCAGATATCATGTGTAGCCACCAGATCCCTTAATTTATAGAACACTGTAAAATCATGTGGCACATCTCCTTCAATGGTCATTTTCTCTGAAAGAGTCAACTACAAGCACCTGATTCCCAGGTGCTCAAAAGCAACTGTCTTGCAGCCAACAGCTCAGGTGACTTGTAGCTCACATACGCTGTCATTCACACCTGAATGTGACTTCATGTTCAGGTGTGGTGCAGTCACCATACGATAAGAGTGGAGCTGTTACACCTTACATAAACACATAGCTGAATTTGAGCAAGGTAAATGTAGCAACCAATGGGAAGGAGTGGGAGGAGTGAGAGTGAGAGTGGGACTTAGCATTTAAGGTAGCAATCAGGATTCATGTTGAGGGAGTGGAGAGGGAGTTGTAGGGTTAGGGAACAGGAAGAGAACTTTGGGTTATGAAGTGATCAGGGACTTCAGATTTAGGGAACAGGATGGCTGATTTAGATCTAGGGAGCAGGAGTGGAGTTTAAGGATAGGGATTAGGAGCAAAGTTTTGACTTTAGGGAATGATCAGGAAATTTAGGGGTTGAGGAGTGGGAAGTGGAGTTTAAGTTTATGGAGCAATAAGAGACTTCGGGGTTAGGGAGGGAGAGACAAGTTTTAGTTTAGGGTGCTATCAAGGAGTTTACAGTTAGGGTGTGATAGGGGAGTGTTATGGTTATGTTAGGGAGTGAGGATTCAGATTAGGTTTAGTTACCGGGTGGGACATTTAGAGTTGGAGTTAGGACTCTGGTAAGGCTATACAGTTCAGTAGACTCATGTGGTGGGAGGGCTGAGTAATTATGAGGTGTCAGGTCAGTGTGATTTAAGGGCATTTTGCATTTATAGTGAGTGTGTCATGAGCTAATAGCATGTGAACACTTGTAGTAGGATCCCCTCTTAAGGCCACATCCACTGTATCATTACTGTCACCATTCATGTATACTGCAATTTGAATAAATTACTGTTTTAAACAAAACACTTCTTCACTTCTGGCTTCCTAGTATTTATTCAATGACTTTTTGGAGGGAGGGGAATTTGAAATATGCCTGAGGGTACTTTTGCTTTGATAAAAGCTGCTGCCTAGCAATATGATATGTCTGAATCTTGGGTCACCTTTTTCAGTTACAGATAACCCATTCTTTATGGCTTAGAATCTGGCATCTGTTAACATTAGTAACAGATAAAAAGACTCTTGTTACACAAAAACTGAAAAAATAAATATGCAAATTAAAATCATCTTTACATTTATAGCAGAAACACATTCTTCATTCATACATTTAAGGAATACATATGCACTCACTCTGTCATGACATCACATAATGATGGATATCAACATATCAGAAAACATATATAATGTCAGACTCCATTAGAGAAGCTGTAATCCACCCCCTTCCTTCCTTTTAGAGTGGCATTTTAATTTGGGTTCTTTTTTTATTAATTCAGGTGCTGAAAGATGAGCAATGCTTACTTGAGTTGTTCTCTAATTTATAAAGTCCTCCTATTACAGTATGCTTTTTGCACACAAGATTGTGTGTGTGTGTGTGTGGGGGGGGGGGGGGTCATGTTTCAGTTTGTGACAGGAAAGAAGTTGTCCAACATCTCTTTTCAGGTGTATCTTTGAAAAAAAGATTAATGAGTCTTGTTCATTATTTCATATGCTAATGATTTCTGTAAAAATGAAATTGAGTCTACCACATAGTCTAGTTCTATTAGTTGTTTGTTTCACTAATCTCTAGGTCATGATGCCTTTTAATAATGTGTTTTATACAAATAATGGTATACAGCAAATTCTATGTATTTTATGGTGTTTAACTTGTACTGTGTTAAGTGCAAATATTAGTCACCACTTCTTTTTGCTGCAGTTATGCTCCCATCATCAAAAGTTGGCTTTCTATTCCTAAAATATGTAGTTTTTCCTTTAGTTATATCACTGGAGCAAGATGTATTAAGTTTAAACATTCAAGATTTTATGTGCAGTATGCTGTGCATCTGTCCATTTACCTTTTTTGTGTAATCCAGCAGCACTTTCTGATGATGTCATAATTGGGATAAAGAGTAGATAGTGTAATACCTTGATTATGATAAATTGAAAGGAATCTCACCATCTCAGGGTCAGATGTTGAGCTTCTGTACCATTCTATTACTAAATCTCATTACCTGTTCTGACCATAGCCTAAACCTAGCGAAGGACTTGTTGGGACAGCTGAGTCTGGTTAAAGCAGCAGTTCCATCTGTATATCAGACCTGGTCCTCCCATTAGGGAGCTAGGTCTGATGTACAGGTGGCGCAGCACGGCCATGGGACTGTCCAGCACAGGAGCTCTTCCTGTAGGATGGCATGACTATCATACCCATTCTCCAAGACAAGGAATGGGCTTGTAGATCCTCTAGTCCACCAGGGAATTAAATCTATTTTTGACAACAGAACTCTGGAGGCCATTTCCACAGGAGATTGAAACTATACTATTCATGTGCGTGTGGTCTCAAGTTGCCAGTGTGAATTCCAAAGCCTGCAGTTCAACTCCACCTGTATATGTAACTCTGTACAGCAGGCAGTCTGGCTTCTCACCAGTTACTGTCTGCAGTACTCAGTCCAAATACAGGTGCAGCTTCTGCCTTACTGAGAAGTCCACTCAATTCAGTGAACGTTTTGCATTCCATAACCCTATTGATGCATAAGACACACAAACATACTTCACTGTGGAGTGTTATTGCAGTGATTCATATAACCCTAGTTTTTTTCCTAAGAATGATCATCCCATAATTGAGGAAAATTTATTACAACATTATATGTGTTATTACACTGTATGCCAAGTAATATACAATTTACCAGGCATTCTATCCTGCTCCATTTTTTGATTAGTCTTAATATTAATACATTTAGCTATTTCTTGATTTATTGTCTGACTGCCTGCCAAGAATGATTGATTATGCTGCAGTTTGTATCACTCTATGTGTTAAAATCTGATGCTGACTGCAACAAAACATGCCTTTCCAAAACAAACTGTTTATTCCCCTTACTGTTTCATCAAATGCAAGACTACATATACCTAGCAACTGCTCATCATACAGGAAATACAAACACAAGCTTATTAAACTTAACTAATATAGTTCCAATGAAGAAGTGAAAGTGAAAATTTTGCGAAGGCTCTCAATAATAATCTGTTCAAGCAACAGAGTCCTTCAAAGCAGAAACACAAGCAACCTCCACCCCCCAACACAATCCAAATGACACATAGCCCACAGACTCAGTGTGCCACTCAACCGCAGCCCATAAGGCAAAACAATGTACCCAACCCACTAGTCATAGGTGATTCTATAGTCAGGCATACTGATGTCCCACTCACCAGGCTAAACAAGGAGAAGGTTACTGTCAGTTGTCTGTTGGGTGCCAGGATCCACCACATAACCCATGCACTCAGGTCACTCCACAACAAGTACAAATATGACACCGTCATTGTCCATGTTGGTGTGAATGACCTGAGACATACCTCCCTGAACTACATGAAAAGATACATGGAAGAGCTCTTTGATCTTGTAGCCCAGGCAGGTATGACCCTAACCTTGAGGAGCATCCTGCCATTGCCCAGAATGATACTGCAGTACAAAGACAAAATGATTGACTTCAACAATTGGCTAAGCTTCTGGTGCCATTCTAAGGGGATCCAGTATCTGCCTGCCTGGGGCGACATGGTTGACAGACCACGATGCTTTGCCAGAGATGGCCTGCACCTGTCACCCCTGGGATTCCAGATATTGGCTAAGGCTCTTGCTGCCCCTATAGTGCCTTTTTTAGGCAAGGTTCAAATGACAAATTCACCACCTTAACAGGAATAGGCAAGCAAAAATTGAGGGTAATGCTACTCAATGCTAGAAGTCTAAATCTCAAAATGCATTCCCTTGAGGCACTCCTTAAAATGGAGAACATCAATATATGTGCAGTGACTGAGACCTGGTTCAAGGCTCCAGAGATTACCCCTGCATTACCAGGCTATAACTCATGCCACGCTTCTCAGCCACCTAACCTGGACCGGAACACCAAAGGCGGAGGTGTGTCCATATTCATTAAGGATATCCATACCTCCAGGCTAGTTACTCAGCATAATGCATCCGAGGTTATCCAGGTGTCTGGGCAAAACTACAATCCAAATTGTAGCTTGCTACAGATCCCCCACCATGCCCCAGGATTCCCACTCCTCTTTTCTTGATATACTGGAAAATATTAGGGTTCAACCAAACATCCTAATAATGGGCTATTTCAACTACCCCTCCATTAACTGGGAAAACTACTCATGTACCAACTCCTTCGCTCAACGCTTTCTGGAATTCATAAATTCCAATGCCCTGGATCAACTTATCCACACCCCCACCAGGGGCAACAATATCCTAGACCTAGTCATTACCAACATGAGTGACCCGTGTTCCACACCTGAAGTCAACTCCATGTTGGTCAGATCTGACCATAAGCTAATCACCCTAGATATCCACATCCTCTCCCCACCCCCCATTAAGTAAATCACAGTAAAAAATTTCTCCAAAGCCAACTCCATGCGTCTTAAGACAGAAGTGGTGAACTGCATGACACCCATGCAGATGGACAATACAGTTACGACTGCTGAATCCTACACAGATGCACTCTATAAGCACTTACACGAGTGCATGGATCATGCTATCCCAAACAGAACCAAGATGCTATCCTCCAAAAAAAGGAAGCCAATCTGGTGGTCTCCTGCCATAAACAAACTGTACAACAGAAGGGAGAAACTGTTGCAAAAGAGAGTAAAATCCCATGAGTGGAGGAGTTCCCTGGTCAGCCTCAGTAAGAAGCTAAGATCCCTTATAAGATCCTCCAACGCTAGCTACAAAAACAAAATCACCACTGATTCTAGGGACAACCACAAAGCATTTTATAGCTATGTCAAGAATCTCAATGGCAACACCCAGATCTGCTCTGAGTTACAGCACAACGGCATGAAAATTACAGAACCAACTGATATTGCCAATGTCCTGGCAGATAGGTTCAGTGCTAATTTTACCCCCCTCTCACCCCATAAAGGGCCCATAACTATACAGGAAGAATGCAGAGTCCCTGTAGCCACAACTATGCAGGTAAAAGTTGCACTCTCTAAAGCCAAAAACACAGCATCCATGAGACCAGACAACATCCCAGGCTGCATTTTACATGAACTTCAGAATGAACTGGCTCCCCACCTAAGCACCATGTTCAATCACAGTCTCACATCAGGCATGATGCCCACTGAATGGCGCACAGCAACAGTTATCCCACTCCACAAAGGGGGAGCCACCACTGATCCCGGGAACTATCGCCCTATTAGCCTGACAAGCCTGGTCTGTAAGGCCATGGAACGTATCATCATGGAACTCATAAGCAAAGACATTGGTAACCTCCAAACTCTGGACCCCACCCATTTTGGGTTTGTGAAAGGCAGATCATGCCTCCTGAACCTGATTGACTTCTTTGAGGCAGTCAGCAAAGCTGTAGACGAGGGTAAGATGGTTCACACAGCCTATCTTGACCTCGCCAAGGCTTTCAACACCATCCCCCATTCTGGAATTATAGCTAAACTCACTAAACTAGGTATAAATCCCTATGTCACAAGATGGGTTGCCAACCAGCTCACTGACAGAACCCACACTGTAAAAGTTGCAGACTCCAAATCTGACTTCAAACCAGTGACAAGTGGAGTACCACAGGGTTCAGTCCTGGGACCACTCCTGTTTGGTATCTACTTCTCTGAAGTACAGGCTAACACAGAAGGCCTTTGGCTAATGAAGTTTGCAGATGACTGAAAACTAGGAGCCATAGTTGAGTCCTCAAATGATGTGGACATCCTACAGAAGGGCCTCACTGAGACAGATACCTGGTGTCAGAGTCATGGCCTCAAGCTCAATGCCAAAAAGTGGATTGTCATCCCCTTTGGTAAAAACTCAGTACAGATGAACTACCACATAGGTCGCAGTCTACTTAATGCTGAATTTGTGATAAGAGATCTGGGGACCCAGGTGGACAGTAGTCTCTCCTTTGATAATCACATCGCTTCTATGCAGCATACCTCATCACAAAAGGGTTCTCATCTAGGAAAAAAAGATGTAATTGTTCCCGCCTACGTGACACTCATTAGACCCATTATAGAGTACAACACCCCTTTTTGGAATGTACCTCACAAGACATCTGCAGCAGCTGAAAAGGCCACAGAAGTACCTCACTAAGAGGATTACTGGCCTCAAACAGATGCCCTACACTGACCATCTCAAAAAACTCCAGCTTTACTCTGTAGCATATTGCCTACTCCCAGATGATCTCTGCCTAACATATAAAGCTATGTGAAACCCAGAGCTGTTGGACATGCTACACCTAAATAAATCCCAATCCCTCTGAGCTACATGCTCTAGGGACCTAAACCTTGTTACCACAATAAACAGGACATGGTGGAGGAATAGATTCCTGTCCCGGAGACTTCCCATACTCTGGAACAAGCTACCCATCTATGTCAAGCAAAGTTCCTCAATAGAAGTCCAAGGCAAAAGAAACAAACTGCTACCAAGCTAGCAAAGCTCCTTCTTCCAAACAGCAGGGCTGAACACCTCAAATAAACACAGCCAAAGTGATGAAACTCGTCGGAAATAAACACAGCTGAAATAGCCAGACTCACTGAAGCAGGTCATTCAAAATTCCAAAGGGTAAGCAAGCAAGACACCAATAAACAAACAATTTCAATTTTATTAAGCACCACGATTCTGCTTTTCGTCGGCGCCCTGCACCAACTTCTTCAAATTTTGAAAAACATCTCGCGCCTGAGCGCTACCACATTTAAAACCATTACAAGCAGAAATCTATTACAAACCCCCTCCCCCCAATTACCTTAAAGGAACAGGAACAAAAAACTTCCTTCTAATTAAAAGTGATCCTGTCCCATGAATTCATAATTAAAAAAGCTTGTGTATAATATAGCGCTAGAGCTCTTCCAAGAATTACACTTACATTGTACAATCAAAAATATCGAATAATAATGTGTGTGTCTTTCGGCTTTTCCCGGTTAGGGGTCGCCACAGCGGAACTCCGGTCCGCTAATGATTGGCAGTAGAGTTTTACATGCTGGCTTGCCGGGCCTAACGCACAACCTTCAACGGCGAACGCATTCACGCATGTCGTCACACAGTAGACGCTTTAACTGAGAATCGAACGGGCAACGTCTAACTGTGAGGCGACAACGCTACCGCAGCACCACCACCGCAAAAATATCGAATAATAATAATATGTGTAAAACAAACTTACTTTTAACCAATACACATAATAAAACTAAACATGTTTTATATATATATATATATATATATATATATATATATACATATACAACAATACCAAAGTATTTAAAATGTTAATTAAAAGACATTCATTCTTTCACCATGCATGGTGCAGAATGCAATTGAAAATGAAAAATAAAAAATAAATAAAAAATAAAAAACACACATATATATATATATATATATATATATATATATATATATATATATATATATATCTATATGTCCATATGTATATATATATATATATATATATATATATATATATATATATATATATATATACACACACACGATGCCAGGATCCAAATAATACCCACATCATAATAACCAGCCATACCAATGTCCACAACATACTCAAAACTAAACCCCACATGCATCATCTTTCCAAGCTCCTCAGCTTAAGAACACAGCTGATTGATAACATACTGTTGAAACCAGGATGATGGTAGGCTTCCAGTCTCAACTGTCACACAAGTTCCTTTATTTCCAATTTCAGAGATTCAGACCCCCCCCCCCCAGTTGACATCACTCAAATGGTCAATAATCATAAAAATAAAACCATGTCCAGGGTTGTTATAAACCTTATTTGCAAGGGCATTATCCAGTTTAACCTTCTTTATGGCGTACAAGTGTTCATACATGCGTTCATTCAATCTCCTGTCTGTCTTGCCTACATAAAAGGCTGAACATGATGAACAAGAAGCAAGGTACACCACGTGTGTACAGGCACAATTGTATCTCCCTTTGATGAGGTACTTAATGTCTCTAATCATGAAAAATGTGCCCGACTTCACATGACTACAATGTTTGCACATATTACACTTGTACATACCAGATCTTAAGGTAATGTGGCCATCTTTCCTTTCTAACAAATTATTGATATTCAGGCCCCTTCTGAATGTAATCTTCGGGGCCGACCCTAGGTTGGTGGGTCGTGTTAGTTCAACTGGCAGCAAACCCCAATTTTTCTGGATAATGGACACTAAAGCTCTAGCATCCAAGCTGAAGGTAGTAATAAAACTGCAATGTTATACACCTCTAAGTCTACCATCACTCATGAAGTAGCTATTCTCCAAAACAGAGTGGCCCAGGATGGGTTGAAAATAACCCATTTCTCTTTTAGATCTAACTTCAAGGCACAAATCCATAACCAGCTTCTCAGGGTAAACCCTACATAAAAACGAATTCGATATGAACCGGCACTCTTCCTGGAAGTCGCCGTCCCTCGAGACCATTCTGGCTGCCCTCACAAATTGGTCTTTAACTATAGATCTCTTCTGATAGACCAGGTGTTCACTATCGAAATGTAAGTAAGAATTCGAAAAAGTTTTTTTTTAAAATAGCTTGTGTATAATATAGCGCTAGAGCTCTTCCAAGAATTACACTTACATTGTACAATCAAAAATATCGAATAATAATAATATGTGTAAAACAAACTTACTTTTAACCAATACACATAATAAAACTAAACATGTTATAAATACAACAATACCATAGTATTTAAAATGCTAATTAAAAGCACAAGCTTATTTTACACAAGCTTTTTTAATTATGAATTCATGGGACAGGATCACTTTTAATTAGAAGGAAGTTTTTTGTTCCTGTCCCTTTAAGGCAATTGGGGGGGGGGGGTTGTAATGGTTTTAAATGTGGTAGCGCTCAGGCGCGAGATGTTTTTTAAAATCTGAAGAAGTTGGTGCAGGGCGCCGACGAAAAGCAGAATCGTGGTGCTTAATAAAATTGAAATTGTTCGTTTATTGGCGTCTTGCTTGCTTACCCTTTGGAATTTTGAACGACCAGCTTCAGTGAGTCTGGCTATTTCAGCTGTGTTTATTTCTGACGAGTTTCATCACTTTGGCTGTGTTTATTTGAGATGTTCAGCCCTGCTGTTTGGAAGAAAAAGTTCCTCAATAGCACTCTTCAAGAAAAATCTTGATAAGTGGATGGGAAATAGAAAATACACCCCGGGGATCACTTCTGTGGCTCTGCTTGACAGGGGCACTCGAAAATAACTTTCTTGGGTTGCACAAACCAGGGAAACTTGTTGTCTAGCCTTGTTTAGGCCCTTGGGCCGATAGCCTAGTACCTACCTATGAACCTATATGTTACAATCACAAAACCCACTTCACATGATTAAATCATAATTACAGCAAAAAGAAATGGTAAAAAAATACCTGTGCAGTTAATCATTAAGGAGTTGTCTGAATTCAGATTATTGTACAACAGAAAGCCATGTTTTGCTGATATGAATGATTTTATAGTTTATACATTCATTGATATGTTCTAGGGAATGAACAGCAGGACCTTTATAAGCCTAGCCATGCAGTCCAACCCAATTGTCCCCCTATGTACCATGAGCATTTAGTAGGAGGGTATATATTAGTTAGGAAGTTTCTAGAGGTTATGTGAGGGGAATATGTTAGTTTAGACATTACTGTCTAACTCTATCTAATAGAATTTCTAATATCCCATCCATTGGTCAAGGTTACACTTATAAAGGGTTAGTGAAAGACTCTGCTTCACATGGATGGGAAGCCTATTCCAGAGCATGGGAATCCTCTGAGACACATATCTGTCTCACCAACATGTCTTATTTATGTAACAAACAAAATTTAAATCCTAGGATCTAGTGATTCTGATGCTATTGATTTTGTGGAAGTGCAAAAGGTTGATTAGAGCTGGATCTGAGGATGCCTTGTATGCCAGGCATAGACTGCCTCTCAGTAACCTGAAGGAGACAGAGTATAAAGGTAGAGCTTTAAGGTGATCCATACAGGACAATGTGTTTATACCCTGGATTCTTCTGGTAAGGAACCTTTCTGGACATTCTATCTATTGCATATTTTTGGTAAGGTACATGCCGAAGTGGGCATAGTACTTAACGATGGGTCTGATAAGGGCCAAATAAAGTGCCACTATGACTTTCTTGGACCTGGATGCCATGCTCTTACTTATAAGTTGGGCAACAGAATGATTTTCTTACTACCTTGACCACATGTTGGCAAAAGGCCAGATTACTGTTTACATATGTTCCCATATCCCTAACTACTGGGTCAACACCTAGGAGCTAATTATCAATGGAGTAATTAGCCTTAGGGTCAGTTTTCCAAAAAATGTGCTACAATACATATTTTGCCATTGGGTTTTAGTGCATGACTTTGGCACCAGTCATTTGTCTGGGTTAGACCCCCTTGTAAGATGTTTATGTCATGGAGGAATCTATGATACCTCCCAATTTGCAGTCATCTGCAAATTTGGTCAGCCAAGGGCCTTTGACATTTGCGTTTACCTCCAAGTATGAGAAATAAGAGGGGTTTCAGCATGGAACTCTGAAATACTCTGCTGATAATTGGTGTTTTAGTGGAAGTGGCATCACCAATCCTGACTTCCTGGATCCTGTCTGTGAGCCAGCTGGCAAACTATTGAGTTATGTAGGGGTTTTTGGTCAGAGCAAGTGCCACCAGGACCTGCATCATGTTAATAGTTGGGTGTTATGCTAATAGGTATTCATAGAGGGAGACAGGGGAGTGCAATGTGAAGTTTGAGCTGAATTTGTCAGCCAGAAATTTTGCTATGTCACTCTGCTCAGTGAAAATGGCACCATTGGCCACCAGTTCAGCACATTGATGTGTGCTGCCTTTGAGGTTATGAGCATAGCTGTAGAAGGCCTTGTGGTTTTCTTTATCCTGTTAGGCTACTCTGTCCTTGTAATTGACCTTGTTGGACTTAATTAGTCCTCTTAGTTTACTGTTTATTTTGATTTGAGAGCTCCTATCATTATGGAGTTGCTCTACCTAATTTTAGCCGTGACTTTTCAGTTTTGTTATATACCCTATTAAGGTTAGGATTCCACCAATGAGGTATATTTTTAGAGTGTGTTACTTAATAGGGTGTAGTTTGCTTTGGAATAGTCCGTAACTGTTACAGGGTTTGCTGGGGCTAACAAGTTCATTTTTATTTCAAAGGAGACAGCTTTGTGGTATGACCTCACCAGTGAGGACATGACATGGGGGGAGTTAAAGGGTTGTTCAGTGAACATGAGACAATTGCTACATTGTCTCAGGATGCCCATATTTACCAAGATCGCTGTGGAGACATTTGGAAATTGCATATCCATGTTGTTGAGACCTATACTTGGATAACTCCTATAGGCTATGGACTTGGTTATACAGAGTTCTCCTTTGGTGGTCTCTGGAGTTTGGCACTACACTAGGTTAGATTGTGTTAAGATTTGCTAGTAGTGCTGTTTAATGTGCAAACTAGCTGCTCTAAGCTTGTCTCTGCACAATGGCTTTGTATTAGCCACTCTAAGTTACAGGTTTCAGTTTTAAGGGAAGTTATATAGATACAATTTCCTTTCTGGGTGTTTTTGTCTGTAGAGGGCAGTGGTAACCTATTGATGTAATAACACCAAGAAAGATTGCTTGAGAGTGTAATGTTACAACAAAATTTAAACTACCTTGTCAATGCAATTTCAAGTATTAGGGAAATACAGAATGATTTAAAGGCAAAAATCAACAAATAAAGTAAAATAAAAGCAGTAGTACTCTAAACAGTTAACTGAAATGCAATAAATAAATAAATAAATAAAAATTAATTTCTTAACTGCCAAGGATGAAGCAGGATAAACTTAAGACCCCCCCCCCCCAGAGTGTGTTTAGGGTGCCAATCAAGAGGGATCTCTGGGAAGATGAGCAGGAGACAATTTGTAGTAAGGGAGGTTTACTCACTTGCAGTACTGGTTTGCTGGGTGGGAACTTAGTATTCTGGATATATAGAAATCAACTGGTGGGAAAGTACTTAAATAGGTTACACAACAAACAATAACAATGAAAGGGGGGGCTTTATAAGTCATATTACCATAAGGGCCTTTTTAAACCACAACAATAAAAGGGTGGCAGGGTTGGGGAAAATTTCAAACTGGAACTCAAGTCCTGTTGTTACAATTTCAGAAACTTTTAGATTAATGCCTCCATGGGGTGGAGCAGACACAAAGAATAGGGAAAATAGTATCAAGGTAAACAGAAAAACAGTAAAATGTAACTTTAAGCAAGTATTTACAGCTATAAAAACTACTGAAGTAGAAATCCTGGAGGAGAATTTACAATGCTGCCACTATTGCAATCACACCACAGATTAAGGCACCCATTTACTGAAATACAACTTTAAGCAGGTATAAACAGCTATAAAAAATACTGAAAGACAAATCCTGGAGCAAAATTCACAACACTGCCACTACTGCAAACCTACCACAGACTAAAGCACCAAACAATGAAGACATTTACCAATAACACTGTAATAAATAAGTAAACAAGGTTTAAATCTGGCAGCAGATCACAGTCATGCCACAACTGTGGAAGAAGCTACAAGATTGTCCAGACTGGGTTCAAAATACAAAAAAATGCAAAAAGCTATTTTTACTTACAATTTTACTTATGGAAATAGAAGTGCAGTAGTGCAGTATAATGTATGCACAACGCTAACATTTTTGCAGTAATACACAATTGTCACACAACTACAAATGAAGCTACAAGACTAAAGTCCCAGAACAAACTAAAAAATGCAAACAGATAATTTTTATTTTTATTTTATTTTATTTTACATTTGTTTACCGGGATAGTCCGACTGGACACAGGTCCATTTTCAGTGGAGGCCCGGGGAGAAAAGCTCCAAGTATCATTTACAAAACAGGTAAAGCAAAAAGTACAATGCAGGGTCTTGGGCCTCCTGGGGTGAAAAGCTTCAAGTATAATTTACAAAATAGTTCAAGGAAGAAGTACAATGCAGGTTCTTTGTTTCACATAACACAGTTTCATTTATACAACAATCTTATGAAAATATCAGGTAAGTATAAAGTCATAACACAAAGGAATAGGTAAAGGCAATAATTTTTGTTCAGACAGTAATTACAGTTGTCCATGTAAGTAAGATACAGCTAGCATAGGGATTGTTGCTGCCTTAGAAAGGTTGAAAATGTTAACTAATACAGTGAAGTTTATAGAGAGTTGAAGGTTTATTCCTTTAGAGGATGGTAGTTGCTAGTTTTGACAGAGAAGTTAGCAGATTATTAGTGTGGCTTACCCAGGGGAGTAGCATGAGCAGAGCCAGTTGTTAGTATAGTGGTTTTTAAGGTTGTGTTTGAATATTTTAGTCGAGGCAGTAGAAGTTATGTGGCCAGGTAGAGCATTCCAAGTTTGGGCAACTGCACAGGCAACAGAGATTTAGCTGCTTCATTTTTGTGTCTAATAACCTTTATTGTGTTTTGGTCACTAGATCTTAACTCTCTGGAGCTGGTATATGGCTGAATTAGGTGTTGGGAGTGCCGGGGTTAAATCTGGTTGGTAAAACAGTTTCTGCGCTATTGAGATTTGATTGAATAGTAGTGCATGAGGCAGTTCAAGCCATTTGAGTTGCTTTAGGGATAAACAATGATGGGACCTATGTGTGGATTCTGTGGCAAACTTGGCAATCTTGTTATAACATGATTCCATTGTATTTAGTTCTTTTTGGTTCAGGTTGGTTAGTATGGGGGAAGCATAGAGCAGTATAGATAGGAGGTGGGCTCTAGTGATAGTAGCTTTGGTTTGTTTAGTCATGAATTGTTTGTTTCTATAGAGAAGTCCTAGTTTTTTCTTGACTTTCTTGATAGTATGGGCTATATGGATGTGGAATTTTAGCTGTCTGTCTATTTCAACACCTACTCATTTTGTGTGTGATGTAGGTTTTATTTGGATATCACCTTTGGCTATTAAGTTAAGGTTCTCATTTAAAGGATGGGGTCTGCCAGGTTTAAACAGGATCAGTTTTGTTTTGTTCGGATTGACTATACGTTTGATGTTGGCAAACCAGGTTTCAGCTTGGGAGAATTTAGTTTGGGTAAGGGAGTGTAGTTCGTTTATCATGGGGGCGGCACATATAATTGTGGGATTGTCAGCATACTGCACTACTGAGGCTTTGGGTAGGATTGAGGAGATGTCATTGGTGAGGAGGGAGAACAATAGTGGGCCTAAGATGGATCCCTGGGGAACTCCTCTAGAGACTGGCAGTAAGGGGGATAGTTTATCTTGCCATAGAACTGTTTGTTGCCTACCTGATAAGTAGTTGGCGAACCATTGTATAGTAGCTGGGCATATGTTTAGGTTAGTCATGGTTTAAAGAAGCATGTTGGGATTCACCATGTCAAAATCCTTAGAAAAGTCTAAGAAAATTGAGGATACAAATAGTCCTTTGTTCCTGCACTGGTTGATTATGTTGGTGTAAGAGAGAAGTGCAGTGGTAGTGCTGTGTGATGGTCTAAATTCTTGTTGTGTATTGGAGAGGAAATTATATTGTAGAAGGAATTGTATTAGCTGAGTATGAACAACCCTTTCCAGTATTTTGTATAAAGGGGATAGGATTGCAATTGGGCGGTAGTTGGTCAGTTCTAGAGAGGTCCCTCCTTTGTGAAGTGGAATGATGTGTGCGATTTTCCACAAGGTGGGTACTTTGTGTTCAGATAATGATCTATTGATGAGGATAGAGATAGGATAGGATATAGCTTCTGCTGCTATCTGAAGGAAATCAGCAAGCAGCTTATCTGCAGCTAGGGTGGTTGGTTTTAGTTTCTTAAGTAATTTTGATATTGTTTTGGTAGGGACTGGCTGCGGGGAGACGGTGGTAGGGGTGTTTTGGTTATTCTGCTGTGTTGGAGTGGTTAGTTGTGTTGGTGTGTTTGTGTTTATTTGGGCATTGGTGAGTTTTAGTACTGTTTCTGTGTACAGGGGTAGGGGTGGAGGCTTTTCCTGGGTAGAATATTCCTGCTATGGTAGTCCAGAATTTGTGGGAGTTGTGGGCAAATTTTACTTGAAGTTTTCTATAGTAGTTGGTCTTGTCTACTTTAATTTGTCTTTTGGCTTTGTTTCTAAGTTCCAAATAATTTTGTCTTAGAGTAGGGGTTTTGTTTTTTTGATATACTGTCCAGGTTTTATCCCTATCTTTTATGGTAGTTTTAGTATCCTTTGTGAGCCATGGGGCTTAGTTGTTTTTTATCCTGATGGTTCTGGAGGGTGCATGGAATTTCAAGATATCTAGGAAAGTGGAATTAAAGTATTGTATGGCCTCATCTAGTGTTAGATGTTTAAGGGGAGTCCAATTGTAAGATTGTAGTGAGTTGTTAAAATCTGCTGCTATGAAGTTTCTTTTGTTACATATAACCCTATGTCTGGGCTGATTGATGTGTTTGTTGGATCTGTTCCTAATTAGATATGTTGGTTGGTGGTCACAGGAGTGGGGTGGGATGACAGTATCCAGTCTAGGATGGACTGACGTTTGGTTGTTTTTTCGGTTCTGGTGGGGGTTTGTATTATTTGGGTGAACCCATTGAGGTTAATGTGGTTAGAGGGGTTGTGGTTGGAGCAAGTGAGCCAGTCTGTTAAAATCTCCTAGTAGTATGGTTTTATGAGGAAGGGAGTTAGAGATACAGTTTAGTAAGTTTTCTGTTGAATTAATGTTATTGCCTGGAGGGAGGTAGGCTCCTGCAATGATAATTTGTTTGTGGGGGTTTAGTTTAAATTTGGCTAGGATAATTTCTGTGTCTTTTACATCCAGGTTATCACAGTCAAATTGCTCTATAGTTAGATGGTTTTGGAATAATATTGTTAACCCTCCACCTTTTTTATCTAATCTATCTTTCTTAATAATATTGTAACCAGGTGCTATGATCTCATTGTTCTGATGATGTGGTTTAAGCCAGGTTTCAGTTAGTATGACTATCGCTGGTTTGTATAAGGCTAATAGGGCATGAAGGTCCTGAACTTTGTTAAGTATGCTTCTTATATTTATGTTTAGGAAAAGGAGAGATGAGGTGGGTCGGTTATATAAAGGGTTTACTATGTTAGGGTTAGATGTGGTACTTGGTGTAGGTCCTGGATTGGGGTGTATATCACCGCAACAAGTGAGTGTTAGTAGTAGGTTATGGTAAAGTTTGGTTAACTTGTTCAGCATTTTGTATTGCTTTTGATAGGAGAAAGGGTTGGTTTTTAGTTTCAGGTGGGAGTACATATAGGAGTGTGGTTCACAGGAGGTAAGGTCATTGGGAGTAATTGTGGAGCCTTTGAGCTGATTGTGATTAGTTATGGGTTCAGTTTGCCATGGTGGTGGGTTACTGAAATGCAGTTGGATATGGTAGGAGGAGAGAAGGGAGAGTAGGAGTAAGGTAAGTGTAGTGGATGGATAGATTAATGTTTGTAGTAGAAAAGTGTTGTGTGCTTTGAGCATCATTTTTATTGTGGTGTAAGTGGTATTAAAGTGGAGATGGATTTGTTTCTGTGTGTAGGGTGGGGTATGTGTGAGTGAGGGTGAGGTGGGAGGAGGGGGGTTGTGATTGGTGAGAATGATAGGATAATTGGGATGTGTGAGAATTGCCAGTGGGTATGTTGTTTAGCTATAAGTTACAGTAGCCCAGGGGTGGGTTGGAATGGGGGTAGGGTAGTGGAGCGAAGTGAGCCTGAGCAGTAGCGAGGGCGAATGGAGCGGGGTTGCACCATCCTGGGAGCGGCCCTGTTGTTCAAAGAACCAGGGGCGGACCATGCTATTGGACTGCCGGACTGCAGCCCCCTCAACAAAAAGAACTAAAAACAAATTAAAAAAAAAAAAGAAAAAAAAAGGTTTTTTTTAAATTCGCGGACTTCGCGCATGCGCAGTAGTCCAGACTACTGCGAGTCTATACGCATGCTCCAGGCCGTCCAGCAGTCCCGATAGGGAAACATGAGGAGACGTCTGTGCACTTTTAAAGTGCACAGACTCGCTGGGAAGATGCGTCGGGGCCGGACTGCAACACCAGCAGTCAGGAATTGCTGCAGTCCCGTCGGGAAAGGATTTGGATCTCGGGAATCTCGTGGGTCTTGGATTATTGCGCGGGCGTTTGGATGTACGTTGGAGAATGGACAGCCGGGACAGGTAAGTGTGTTTGAAAGTATGGTGCTTTTTACTATATGAATGTATGCTTTTTTATTTGAATAGATAGTGGTGTATGTTTTTATTTGAATAGATAGTGGTGTGTGTTTTTATTTGAATAGATAGTGGTGTGTGTGTGTGTTTTTATTTGAATAGATAGTGGTGTGTGTGTTTTTATTTGAATAGATAGTGGTGTGTGTGTGTGTGTGTGTGTTTATTTGAATAGATAGTGGTGTGTGTGTGTGTTTTTATTTGAATAGATAGTGGTGTGTGTGTGTGTTTTTATTCAGTAAAAGTTTAATTTAGAAAGCTAGTATAGTAACTGTGTGGCAGCGATATAGCATGGTAGTCAGCGGTGTACAATAATGTGAAAGAAAAAAAGAGACAGAAAGGAGAGCAGGGAAAGAGATGAACAGAGAAGGCATATATCAATATGGGAAAGATAAAAAGCAATCTGCCCGATAAAGGATTCTTGGTATTTGGGTTTGTGAAGTAATAGCCATGCAAGTAAAGTATTTCTGGAGAAGTAATAATACTGTGCAATGGTGAGGGTAAAAAAGACAGTATTTTTAAGAAAAGCATGGAAAAGCAGGCATTTATATAATGACATAAAATGAGTATTTGATATTCTGCTGGCAAAGGTGTTTTTTAAGTGAAAATAGAGTAAGGAGATTATTCCATTTGAAGGGAACCAGGGGATTAAAACTCTCAAATGCTGTAATCCATTTTTGTAATCTTTTGGCACTCACATTAAACTTCAAAGCATGTTCTAATGTCTGAATTAACATCAGTAAATGGAACTAGATTGTTTGTAGCTTAATTTAAAGGAAAAGAGGAAGTTAGTAGAAAGTTATACTTTTTGAGAAGTCTGGCCAAGTCTTTGTGGGCTCCACAATGGTGAGTCCATGGTACAGTACCATTTGGAAAACAATGCAGCTGTTATACTTTTTTTTTTCATTTACTGAAAACATTGCATGCTTGGCTGACTGCTTCACTGCTCTGTGTAACAGTCGGGATAGCAGTACTGTCTGTACAGTGGCAGCAGAGTAAGCAGCATTAGCACCTCACTTCAAGAGGTTCTTTGACTCGATTCTTGGCTAGGGTGCCTTTTGTGTGGAGTCTGCATGCCCTCACTGTGTTTGTGTAGACTTTCTCTGGATGTCTTGGTTTCCTCCCAAAGGGCATGCAGTTGGTAGATTGGTGAATCTAAATTTTATGTGTGTGCGTGTGTGTGTGTGTGTGTGTGTGTGTGTGTGTGTGTGTGTGTGTGTGTGTGTGTGTGTGTGTGTGTGTGTGTGTGAAAATGCCCCAGGTGCTCATGGTGGTGTGGTAGGGAATACCTCAGGCTTGAACCCTGTATGCAAGTGTTAAAGACTTCAGTTCCCTACACACCACCATTTGTAAAAAAATTGCAGATCTTTGCCTCATATTTGATCTGATCTGTTCCTCATAATATCTGTGGTTTGTAAATGTTGCAATGCTTGATATTTGATGGTGTAGTAGTAGCATTGTTGCCTCACAGCTTGTCTGGGGATCCTTCTTTGTGGGGTCTGTTATCTTCTCCCTGTGTTTGTGTGGGTTTGCTTTTATTTGATGGTGCACTGGTAGCATTGTTGCCTCACAGCTGCAGGTTCTCAGGTTTGATTCTTGGCTGGGGTTCCTTCTTTGTGGGGTCTGTATCTTCTCCCTGTGTTTGTGTGGGTTTGCTTTTATTTGATGGTGCAGTGGTAGCATTGTTGCCTCACAGCTGTAGGTTCTCAGGTTTGATTCTTGGCTGGGGTTCCTTCTTTGTGGGGTCTGTTATCTTCTCCCTGTGTTTGTGTGGGTTTTCTTTTATTTGATGGTGCACTGGTAGCATTGTTGCCTCACAGCTGCAGGTTCTCAGGTTTGATTCTTGGCTGGGGTTCCTTCTTTGTGGGGTCTGTAACTTCTCCCTGTATTTGTGTAGGTTTGCTTTTGTGTCCTCCCGTGTTACAAAGACATGTCTGCATTATTTCTTCCTGGGCCTCTGCTGAAAATTGTTTTTTTTGTTCCAAGTCAGACTGTCCTGATTAACAAATGTTAAATAAAATTGACAGGCATTTGAATTTCAGACTTCAGGTTTTTGAATGTTTAATTTCTTACATATCTGATGGTGCAGTGGCAGTATTGTTACCTCATAGCTACAGGATTTGTGGTTTGATTCTTGGCTGGGGTGCCTTCTTTGTGGAGTCTGCATTTTATCTCTGTGTTTGTGTGGATTTGCTGCGGTGTCCTGCCATTTTACAAAGACGTGTCTACAGTATTTCTCACTGGGCCTCTGCTGAAAATTGTTTTTGTTCCGTCAGAAGTAAAATTGACAGGCATTTGAATTTCAGACTTCATAGTCTTCAGAAAATACATAGTAAAACAACCTTTTATTCTAGCAATAAATATATAGTAACACAACCTTTTATTATAGCAATTTTTTAAGTTTATAAGATGACTATTTGAACATTTTTCTTATTTTTGGGACTTTAATACCCTGTTAGTGGCTTTGTCCAGGTTTTTTGTGCTAAGGTTGACAGCTATGGCAAGAACTGAATTCACTGAATATGTTTGAGAGCTGTATTCCCTCATTACTGGGTTTGTCCAGGTGTTTTGTGCTAAGAGATTGACAGCTATGGTGAGAACTGAATTCATTAAATGATAGCCATTTAAGTTTCAGTCTTCCTCTCGTTCACAAAACAGCTGATTTGGTGTAGTGGTATGTTGCTCTTGACTGTTTTGCACAGGGACCTTGTCTGTAAAATGTACGGTGGTAACACAGCATTTTTCTTTCACAAAGCAGGTGATTTGGCATAGTGGTATGTTGTTCTGACTCTTTTTTGCACAGGGACTTTGGCAGTAAAATGTATGGTGGTAACACAGCATTTTATTCTAGCAGCTTTCCAAGATTATACAAGCAATGTTTAATGTGTCCCTGGTTTTTGCCCTTTTGACCCATCCCAATAAATTTGGCTTTTTCCAGACTTCTTGTGCTGCGAAGTTGAGATGCAGTTGAGTATTGAGTAGATTTTACAAGGAGCTGAGAGCTGCAGGGGAAGAGAAGTTTTGTGCTAATAGCCCAACAGGCTGTGTACTTGCTTTTGATGCAGAAGGTTGTTGGTTCTACTCCCATAAGGGGTGAATGCTGCCATACTGAAAGTTAAGATACTAATTATGAGCCTGTTATCAGTTTGCCATCCATTTCCTATTGCAATATTACTAGCTTATTTTTAATGTAATTTAGGCAATTTATTCCTCAGGGGCATCAGACACTTTATTGTTCGATGAAACCATAAAATATAAAGGTGACTGCTAGCAGCAACCTCTTCATTACAGATTTATTTAACGTGGAATTATTTAGATGACTTTTTTACTACTTCAGAGATTGTGCATATTTACTGATAATGGTGGACTGTAGAATTGTGCATATTTACTGATAATAGTGGACTGTAGAAGTTTGAGTAGACTTTTATGATGGAAATGTTCTGAAATGGGCAGTTTTGTTTCATTGTTTACTGGAAAAATGTTCAAAGCAATAGGAAGGTGTATCAAAGAGCACATGTATGTTTCATATGCAAGGGGCCTATGATTTGAAAACAGCCCAGAATTAATTTTTATCCATCACAGGTAAAATGTATTTTCTTTGAGTGTGGGTTTTAATGTTGTTTCAATGAATGTGAGTTTCAAGGGCAGAGAAGTTTTAATGCCAAGTTTGTTTAGCAGATGTCTTAGTGTTTGTGCTGTAAAATGCAAAATAAAACTTTCAAATGAAGTTCAAATCATCATAGAAGTAAATCAGTATGCACATTAGTGTTTATGGTAAATGGAGTGAAATAGCAAAGTAATGAATCATTGGAATGGCTGCAGGGGGAGGCTCCATTCGACCATGGTTTTGTGAGGGGGAAGGGCGGCAAACTTAGACAGCCCCAGCTGAACTATACCTCCGAACTGTCCAGATTTTCAAAGAATGAATAGGTTTTTTGCTTCTTATTTTTGGTTTGTTCCTCATAAAATTTGTGGTTTTCTGGCAAATCATTTAGGAATTAAGTCACTAAATAATGACACACTAGTTTCAGACTTCATAACCTACAGAAAATGCATGCTAAAGTAAGACCTGTTCTATCAACTGTCCCAGTTTATACAAGAGCAATTTTAGTACTGTTTATATGTTCCCCCAATATATTTGGCCTTGTCCAGATTTATTACATTAACAGGTTGAGAGGTACATGCAAATTGCTTTATAGAATTAGGCATAGCCAAACCTCTCAACTGTCCCTGAATTTGGCTCAAAATGTTGCTCTTCCCCTAATAATCCCTCTGCAAAATAGCAATTTTGGAAGAAAACATGGAGGGTTTACAATTAAGAAATAACTGTAATAATCAGAGTTATAGATTACTTTTATTTCAGAAATGCATGTAGACTCTTTTATTTTGTCAGCTGCTCAAGTCAAAGTGTCCCTTCTTTGACAGGTTCCCAGCTGTATTGTGTGGCTATTTTATATTGTTGCATCACATTTTTGGTCCATTTTTCATAAAATTGTGTTTTTTTGGCAAATTCGTGGTAAATCATTAAAGACTGAAGTTAGAAAATAATGACAGGCATTTGAGTTTCAGATTTCATATCCTTCAGAAAATTCATACTAATGCAAGACCTATTCTATTATTTTTGTAAGTTTATAAGAACAATATTTAAAAATTGTCCTT
The DNA here is from genome assembly GCF_019279795.1 of Protopterus annectens. Classification (NCBI taxonomy): domain Eukaryota; kingdom Metazoa; phylum Chordata; order Ceratodontiformes; family Protopteridae; genus Protopterus; species Protopterus annectens. The sequence goes on along the minus strand of NC_056744.1, from coordinate 891,270,972 downwards.
ATTTTTGGGCCTTTGTCCCACTTCTATGTATAGCTTTGCCCAGATTTCTTGCCCTGAGGGTGAGAGGTATGACAAATGTGTTAGGGCCAATCACCGTCAGCCAGAGACATTTCAAATTGTGACATACTTGTTGCACCCCACTCCCCCATGTAGTGACTCTATATGTGTCCAAGGAAAGCACGGAGCAGTTATGCAGTGTAAATGTGCAGCGTATCCCCCCATACAAGGTAGACACAAGTACTACAGTGGCTTTTCATCTGTTCGATTTTGCAGAATGGTCTGGTTTCTGTCATATTTTTGTACTGTTGATTTATGCTTATTACTCAAAGTGCCTGTTGCTCTGTGTTTTAAGTAGCAATGTTTTAATGACCATCAAGTAAGCTTGTCTGAGATCATAACGTGCAAGTAAGCTTTAATAAGCATACTGTTAAAGAATTGCCAACATTGAAGCCTTTCTGTTGTTGCCATGCAGAGAATACTTAACTAGATAATGTATAAACATTGGATATTGAAATGCATATGACAGTATTTGTAGTAAAGGACAGGATTACATTATTTTAAGAAGCTCATTACACTTGTTGGAGACTTCTAGTGATCTCTGAGGGATTTACCAGTAAACTAAACAGAATGCCATTCATGTGTGGTCCATAACCTGTACAGTAATAATTTAAGCAATGTATCTTGAGCTTGTTTCTTGTTTGCTTTTCATTTTTACTTTGATCGTGTTTTCCCCATGAAACAAGTAGATAGTTGTCAGGCAGCAGGTCTGTTTTGGATAAGAAACATTTTTACAAGTGGGGGCATCACAGAGATTGCTACTTTCAGCATGTTACTTGGTGCTTTAATAAAGCTGAATATAAATTATAATTAGAACTGCAATGCAAGGTGCTTTTAATAAAGCTGAATATAAATTATAATTAGAACTGCAGTGCAAGGAGAAGTAGTTTGAGTTGAGTGCTGCTTGTTTTTCTTATACTTGATTTTAACTGGCATTCCCGTAATGTATTTAAAAAGTAATTCATTTTTTCATGCCTCATAACATTTTTGTTTCCATCTAGATATTAAGTAAGCTGTCATGCAGCCAATGCATTTAAATATTTTTATTCTTTTACACTTCATTTGTCTTGATTGGACTCTCATAATGAGGGTTTGACACCCAGGGCAGCATATTTAATTAGTTAGTTTTTGTGGTTTTGAGCATAGCTCCTCCCCCTTCTAGTTGGCTGCACCTCTTCCTATTGACCCCACCCATTCAGCTATCCCCTGCAGCCCCCCTTTGATTTGAAGTCACCAGCCGCCACTGCAAAGAACAATCAGAGAGGGCTAGCTTAGAGAGGAAAAACCTAAATGTATTGCTCTAGGGTTGTGCTTTTGATTTAATTTATATTAGCACATACTTTATAAAGGTAATGTGGACAGTTACATAGACTGGAAGCAGGGTAAGGGAAGAGTGTGTGTGCAAGGCTGTGAGGATGAGTCTACAGCCCTTACACTGGAAGCAAAGATAGGATGTAGCAGCACTTAAGCAAATAGTAAGGCAGGGGAGGTGAGACGGGAGGTGGTGGTGGCGGTGGAGGGGGGAGCAGTTGGAGTGTCAGGTTATAGTGAGAGCAGGCCTAAATTGATAGCAGTACTCGGTGTGGAGGTAAAAGGTGCGTGTAGAGATGGGGGTTAGCCCAGTGGGAGCTGGACAGTGGAAGATGGGAAGATAGTAAAGTGAGTTACAGTGCAAGTGGTTGGGAGTATAGTAGGATGCTATAGGGGTGCAGTACTGGATAAGTGGGATGGTGGATAGGCAGAGTAGTTTTAGAGCTGACCAGGTACCATACAGTAGAATAGCACTTTAATAAGGTTAGGAGAACTGGGTAGCTGATATAAGTTTAACACATAAATATATTGGCATAGTATAAAAAAGCACTATCACACAGGTCACTATAAATGCCACTTAAAATATTTAAGCAGAAAAAAGCTTTTTTTCCTTCCTTTTGATGAAAAGCTTATAGCTGACACCTCTCAGAGTCTTGAACAAAAGACTACTGCAACAGAAGACTGAGAATCACTTAAGCGAGTGACATATCTGGTCAAGTTATGAAATCTCCGTCTACCTAGACACACTTTACTGTATCAAAAGTTCTGGGCATTGTCTCTAAAAAGGATTGTTTTTTTCATAATATGCTGGAAGGTAACAGTCATCCTAAGAAGAGGCTGTCAGTGTACAGCAGTAGTTGTTAGCTGGCAGAGGCACTAATTAGACCAACAATCCACAAGTAAGAATTCAAAGAAAGACTAGCATTTGGAGGGTTTATTTTGTAACTTTGTAGATGATGATTTTAATTTTTAGGTTCTATGACTGCGTGTAGATGATGAAAGCTGTCACAAGGAATCTATGGTTTGTGTTAACGGCTCCAGTGTTGCTGCTTCTGATGCCAATCAGCAACTGGTTGAGCAAAGTAATGTATCATTTATTTGAACATCATTCTAAATAAAGAAACAAATCTATAAAATAGTCTGACTGATTAAACTATAATGGCTAATCACAGAGCAATTTGTTTAGCTGCCTCTGTTCACATTTACATTTTTCACACTAGTCCAAGAAGCTTGTAGTGCATTAAACACATTTTAATAAAGTATGCTTTGACCACAGGAGTAACAGTTTTAAAGCAATATTTATAAAATGTTTCCAATTGCAAAACATACTAGCCTACAGAAAGAATTGACTGAGTATTGTTGGAGCCTTGTATGAGATGGTAAGCTGTGATTAATGGTGATTAGCAGCATCACCATGTTGTATTGATGACATTAGAACATGGACCAAAAACAGAATCAAATATGTCACTTGCTTCTGCTGAGCATATTTAATGGTACTACAGAAGCATCTTACACAGTTAAAATAGCCTTTCATGTGATAAATTCAAGGCTACAGAATATCACAGGTTTGCATTTTTTTCGGACACTTATTTTTATTTATAGATTTGCCAGCCATTATGGACTGAGAAGTAATGTTTCTTTTAATCCATGACCATTAGTTCACAGTATAGGACAAATGAGAAATATTTTGATCACTGTGCCCAAATTTACCTATTAGGATTTATTGCTGAGGAGGCAGCTACAAATGAGGATTTCAACAATTCCAGACATGTCTTTTTATGAGAGAATTTATCTAATTCCCATGAATCAATCTGTTATGACTGCTTGTTCACTGCCTGTGCTGCACTGAGCGGGATGGTGGGCAGTGGGCAGTGCAGGTACACACAGATGAGATGTGTACTGGGGAGGGAGGAGAATGTAGCATGTATGCAGAGGACAGTATGGCTCACTGTTAGAATCATGAGACCCATAACTGTGAGTCATGTAACTTCAAAAAATTATTTTATTGCAAACAAAATGTGGTAAAACTCATTATAATTCCATTAGAGCATGCTTGTCAGGGGACCACCCCCACCTGCAACCCCAACATGGGGGTCTGTGTACTACAGACCTACACTCTCTCTCTCTCTCTCTCTATATATATATATATATATATATATATATATATATATATATATTGAGATTGCTCTACCTGATTTCAAGGTATCACAAACTCAAAAGTAGTATATATTCACTGTATTTTAATTTCATTTTCACTATTCTGAGGATCACAATTACTATCCTAGGAATTTCACAAGGAATCTTGACTGTACACTGAACTGGAGGAAATAACTTAAAGACCAAGCAAATGGCAATTGAAGTTACTCATAAAGGTTCATATCTAAAGTCTTTATACTTTTAATAGTAATTTTTCATACAGCAACTTACTTACACTAAAAAATTGGCAGCTTTTGTTTATATTTGAAGTGGAGGTTTGGCTTGATAATCCAGTCAGAAATCTATTAACCACCAAAGTTAGACTCCGTGAAGTTGGCTAGTTGCGATAAGGTGGCATCAACGTATCTAAGTAAACTGTATCATATAGCTATTTTAAAGGTGAAAGGGAAAATGCAGCAGGTTGCAAACATGCGTTGCTGTGTTAAGTCCAGGTTTAACACACTTTATTTATTGGCCATTTAATTCACTACTAGTAACATATAATCATTTAAGTGAGGATTCAGGGACTAGACTGTCAGCTTAGGAGAAGATACATGATTAACCTTCCTGCTTTCCAATGGATAGTTTGCACGTGGCTGTCATCCTGGAGAATCAAGTACTGAACTGAAGGTTTTTCATTCTCACACTGACTTTTATAGACCTACATAAATAACCCACAACAAAGCACATTGTCATAGGAAGAATGGGGTAAACAGAGCACCTTCCCTGGGTGCTAATTTGTAGAGTTCGCTAAAAGTATGATAGATTACAAGCTGTTGCTAAGGGACTGTGATTAGGATAATTTATTAGAAAGATTGTAAACTAATTTTTAAAGGTGATTTTACATGAATCAATGAAACATGCCAGAAATTATAATCAACTGGTCAGTCAATCAAATAAATAAATAGATCAGTGATGATACAGTGATGGTATCAGAAGTAAGGTGTATTGACTTTTTTAGCTAAGTACTAGACTAGCTGCCCTTGTTGGTCATTTTAAGCCTACTCAATTGTCCTTAATGGTGAGAATCAAATCCTGTACCTTGTGTCTGTGAAGTAAACACCTTAACCATTCTGCCAATTCTCAAACTCCAAAATTCCTCTTTTAAATGTGAAACTCAAACCTTGTACCTTGTAACTGTGAGGTGAACACCTTCACCATTATACCAATCCCCAATTGTGCTGAAACACTCCTTCCTAGCTTCTGAGTTTACCACACACTCAGTCCTGAGTCCACATGATGTTTTCAATAAACTCACTTCCACATGACATTTGTTTATTTACTTTCATCCATTATGTAACATTTTTTTGATTTTTAGATCTCCGAAAAGTCCTTCTCTGACTCAGTAATAAGCACCCAACTATCAAATGGAATAACATTCAAAGGGAGTGTTCTTTTGTACCTCAGCTAGGCTAAAATCTCTCCTACTTTCTATTGTAGTTTTATCTGTGCTAGACAAAAGAAATACTCTAATCCAAACTTCTCAATTGTCTGGATCTTTGCCTTATATTTTCATCTGTTTCTCACAAAAATTGTGTTGTTTCCTGCAAGTCATCAAGGATTCGAGTCACTAAGCAATGACATACATCTGGAGTTCAGTTTTCATAGACTTCAGGAAAAGAGTACTGATACAAAACCCGTTTATTCTAGCAGCTTTCTAAGTTTATAAAGAGCAGTATTTAAAATCGATCCCTAATTTCAGGTCTTTGACCTCCCATTATTTTGGGCTTTGCCCAGATTTTTAGTGCTTACAAGTTGAGGAGTGTGCTCTATAATATCCTTTAAATATTTGGATGTATCTCCTGACACCATCCTGTCCTTGTTTTCTAGCCTTGCTCCCTTTAATTATTTACTTAATTAATTATTTACTTTTGTTAATACTGATCTAAATTGTTCATTTCAGGTTCAGCCTTGGGTCAATTAAGAAAAGAAATAGAAAAGAAAAACACACAGACACAAAGAGAAAAGACAGACAAGAAAAGCATATTTTGGTATTTAAGAAGTAGAGACTACACAAAATATTACAGAAACCTAATAATCATATCCAAGTGGTAACATGTTCTCATCATGCACAGTTAACTGCATACAGATATTTTCCAGGTTTTACAATTACAAGCTATCAATAGAAGCATGAAATAAAGTGTACCAAGGGAGGGATGGAAGAGGGAAGGTGACTGCCACTGTTTTGAGAATAAAATGACCAAGAATGGCTATTTTTTCCTTTGAGGATTGAACGATTGGGTGTGATTGGGTACAATAAATCTGTGATATGGTCACACTGTTATTATGGAAGTATTTGTATTGGGCTTGTTGAAATAGAATTTGCTTGAGAATACAATTGGCATTATTAATATGGGGATGGATTACCATAATTTTGTGGGTATAACAGAGAAGGAGTTCTCTTTGGGTATTGTAAACTCTGCATGTTTCTTTCCCTCAAAGGCGGATTTGCTATTGATAAAAGAATTCTTTATTCTCAATTAGATTATAGCCACCCTCTCTTAGTAACCTCATTAAAGAAACAAGTCCATGACCAACAAGTTCATTCTATTACTATCTGCAGATTTATTTTCATTCCCCAACACTTCAGGAATGACATTCCTCTACTTGCTCTTGTATTTAAAATCCATTCATAGAAACTCTCCCTTCACCTTCCCTTAATGCTGTATCAAAAGATTTCTTTCTATACTTTAAGTTTTGACAAAATAACAGCAAACTCACTTGATTCATCAGACTATGCCTTCTCAGAGCTGAGCCCCAAACTCTGAAATGCCCTTCTCTCAAATAGCATAAATAATACATTTTTTTCTGAGTTTAGATTCAAGCTTCTCCCACATTTTAAAGAAAGGTCTACTTATGCATGTTTTTTCACATGACCTAGTTAGCTAAATTCAGCTAGTATTTATGTCTAACTACTCAAACTATTCTTTAACTTTTACTATAGTCTTAACTTACTGATCAGACTTTCCTCTTCTCTTTCTCTCATTTCCTCCCAGTTCAGTTTAATGAATCCTGTCCTATAAAAGCTCATTGCATTTCATACTTAAAACCAAATTACTCAATAACTTATACACATTAACCTGGCATTCATGATATAACTGTTTTTTTTTTCTTTAGTACTACATGTTGTTTTTAACAATGGTTGATTTTATTCCAAACAATGATTTTTAACTGTTCACTTTATTTTAATTTGATTTCTCAGAGTTACATTGAATGAGCAATATTAATTTTTGAGTTTATAATCCACTATATATTTTGCTACTCTGCATTATTGTTTATCTTATTTTATTATTGTTTCCTGCTATCTACTGTGTAAGTTATGTTAATTGTTGAATTTAATTACCCAGTGTGCCAATTTTCTTCCTTTGCATTATTGTCCACCTCAAGCAGCAGCAGAAATGAGTCCCTGAGGTCCAAGCTATTACTCTGGTTATCATTTCTTGTCATAAAAAAAGTGATGTTGTTGAGATTTGTAGCCAGCATTGTGGGAGCACTCACCACATTTAGTCTAAGGAGCAAAGTAGTATATAATATACTAAAATCTTAAGAAGACAACCCCTAGATATATTGCGGGAAATATAATGGCAAAGAAAGTACTTGGACTCTACAGGTCATCATCTATATGGTCCATGTAGAGTATAGTGGCACAAAATGTACTTAGATGTTTTAGGTTACTGCCTGCATGATGTATGTGGATATGTTTGCACAGGAGGTACTCATATATGACAGGTCATTACATCCACGTACTACGAGAGCTTAGCAGTATAGGAAGTAATGGGTTGCTACAGGTAATGTTATGCATATACTGTGAATAATACAGAAGATAATGGGATGCTACAGGCATAATTTACATGAACTTTAAAGACTGCAATAGTACAGAAAATAATGAGATGCCACAGGTCTCCTCTGCATATAGTGTAAGATGTAGGTAGTACAAACGGTACCGGGATGCTTCTGGATATCCACTGAATGTACTATGGGGAGTATAGTAGTAGAGAAGATACTAGGATGCCGCATATCATGATGTGCATATAGTATGAGGAGTATGGCAGTACAGAAGGTGCTAGGATACTAGAGATCACACCATGCATGTACTCTGAGGGGCGCTGTGCTATAGAGCATACTGAGAAGCTGCATATCACCGTAAACATAGACAGTGAGGACTCCAGCAATACAGAGGGTAATAAAATGGTATAGGTCACAGCATGCATGTACTAAGAGGAGTATGGTATTACAAAAGATGCTAAAAATGCCATAATCATCCCCTACATCTATTATGAGGCCTGTAGTGGTCTGAACGTACTGGGATGTTGTATATGCTCTGAGGAAAATGGTAGGGCAGAAGGCACTGGGAGGCTAATTATGATGTTTTGTGTGTGCTATAAGGAATGTGGTAGTAGAGTAGGCACTAAAATGCTGAAAGGTCATCACATTTTTCTTTTATTTATTTATTTATTTAGTCTTTGTTGAAGAAGTAAATCCCACAAGGCCAGTGGCCATACTAACAGAAATTTAACCAGGATACTAGGAAACTTCCTCAACTCTTTTTGGTCACTAGATGGTACCGAAGGGTTGCAGGTGAGTCCAATTTTTTTCCAAAATGGAGGAAGAATGGTGAAAATAGAATGAGAGTAGAGTGTTATAGAATACTAAAATATCACAAACAGATTCTATAAGAAAGGAGATTGTTGTTGCAGAGTTGGAGAAATGAGGTCTGGACACTTCTGTGTTGATAGAGATGGTGGATCAAATGAGACAAATGCTGATGAGGAAGTAAGTTGGAGTGATCTGGTGGATAAAGTGCTGGGAGGGTAGCAGTGGATGTGCTGCCCCATGAATCATGAAAAGGAGCTGGATTGCCAGAAGATGGTGATAGCAGCTTGGAAGCATGCTTGACCTGTGGAGTAACTGGTTTTAAAAGCACGCCTTTGCAAAGGGGTGCTGTTGTGAGCAGTAATAAAACTTACATAAGCAGAAATATTAAACAAAGGAAAGAAAGATGCTGTGGCTGAAGCTGAAAGAAGACAAGGACTGATGCAAGGACAACAAAACCAGAAGAGAAGACCAGAGGTAAGAATCAAAACAAAGAATAGTGATGCTATTATCAGGTATGAAGTTATGGACAGTATTATTTTACCTATGGGGTTTAAAGTACAGGAATAAGAGGATTAATACACTGCAGAACCTAGAATTTTATGAGGTTATTTTTGAAATATTTACTTTACTTGAAAATTTTAAAAATGAAGTGCAGAAAATGATATCATTAGCGCCATGGAATAGAATATTTTTCAGAACCTGAAACTACAGTTTGGAAGAAAACAAATGTGCAATTCAGAAAATCTGACATAGAGGAATTTTAAGTTAAAGACTTTTTTCCTGTTTGTAATAGAGTATACATGATTAACAAAAGTATGATACAAGAAATGCTTGGACAGGGGGCTGGAGGTATGGGTGACAAAGGATGCGCATGCACGTAAAATGCAATATATTTCAAATGTTATAACTGTAAAGAGAAATGTAGAACAGTGAGCACTGGTGTCAACTGAAAGCATTCTTTTGTGGAGATGTGGGAAATGAGAAGTACTTGGTGAAAGACTGTAATAAAACAAAACATGGTCAATGTGGAGAAAGGGAACAAAAAAAATAGTAAAAAAACAAAATTTGTAGGCCTAAGTGTAAAAAATGCAATGAATTTGGATATTTTTGGTTTGACTGTCCTTTATTAGAAAAAGGAAGACTGAAATGAAGAAAAAGATAATATTTCAGAAGAAAAACAATGCAATGATAATATAACTGGATATATTGGTGGAGAAAGTTTTTCTAGGATAGATAACTAAAGAAGAAAATGCAACTAGTATGCTGAAGGATGATGGGATAGGAAATATTTCACAAAGAGAAAATATTACAGAACAGGATAAAAACTGATACGCAGCACTAGGAAGTGACGAAGGAAAAGAAGGAGAATCTGAGAGGAGAGGAGAGGAGTACAAGAAGAAAATGATGATAAATCAATTTCAGGGATGCAGAGAAGGAAATGAAAAATAACAACTGGAAATAAGAAAAACACACAAAAAAGGTATGACATAAATATTAGCACTAAACAAAAACAGCATTCAGAATTATATTAGAGGTGCAATAGTGAATGATTGGTGTAAAAAATAAGTATGGAGGATCTATGCTTATTATATACAAGACGTGTGAAGGAAGAAATATGGGAAAGAAATGAGGCATTATGAGGTGAAAAATGATATGGTCAGTGGGGAGTGATATGTGTTCAGAAAGCGAATATTTTTTTAAGCAAAGAGATGATGCGATGGTAGCTGCACCTGGAAGACTAGTAGTATATGATATAAGGAAAAGGGAAAGATGTGAAAGGATGTGTAGTTTATGTGTACACCAATATGATGAAGAGGAAAAATATGTCTGAGGAACATGTCCTCTTAAATATGTCAGTTAATATGGTGGGAGATTTTAACTGCAATTTGAGAAAACAGAGGGGAGATAGCATATTAAAGTAATAAGAGAACTTATAAGACACTGAGTGTTGAGAACAAGACAAAAAACAGAGAATGAACATTTAAAATGGGGACTTTTAGGACTAATCTAGATCATGCAGTATATTAAAAATATTTATAGTTTATTCATAGATTCGTACTAGTCTAATTGCCCTCGTGAGACATTTTAAGCCTAGCCAGTTATCCCCTGTGAGATTCAAACCCTGCGCCTTGTGTTTGTAAGGCAAACACCTTAATCATTAGGCCACCCTCCCAACCCTTACATGAACTAAATTGCTAGTGAGTTAGAAATTGCTGATTTTTCATAGCATGCAGCAGTATGGGCTAGAGCAGGGGGTGACAGAGAAGTCATAAAAGAATGGAAAGAATTAAAATACTGACTGGATAGCTTCCTAAAACAGATGAGATGAAATGAGAACATGCAATTTTATGCAAAGAGCATAAGACAATGAGAGCACATTATAAAAACTGGACAGATTGGTGGAGTGCTTATATAGAAAACTACAAGAAAATTTTTGATTGTAAAAAATTGACTGAAACAAATAAATAGGAAAGAATATAATGAAATCATAAAAAAGACTGAAAACGATATCGAACAATATACAGATGGTGAAATAACATAATCGTTTAAAAAATAGATAAAAGGTTAGAAATAAGTTGTTTAGACAAAAGGAAAGTTTTACCATTTTGGGAAAACTGGTAAAAAGGAGAAGGAAGAATGGATTCAATGATTTGATGAAGAAAGAAATATTACACATACACAGACAGAAATAAAGAAAATTGTGGAAAAGTGTGCGGACAGCATGTTTGAAAAAAAACAAAAAACACTGAAGGCAGAGAACAGACTCAAAAATGAGTGTAAAACAGTTTCATCCATGCTTTCATCAGTAATGTGTGTATGTATATATACATGGAAGTTTTACTGAAGAAGTATGGATTACAAAAACAGTATTTGAAAATGTTAAGAATTCTTTGGGAAGGAGATTATTATGAGTGAAATGGAAGAAATAATAAAAGATGGAAGGGAAAGGAAGAATCAGCACCAGGAATAGATTGAATTAATTTCATGAATGAACATGAGAAATTAATATTCTGTAAAATACTAAATGAATGGATAGAAAAAAGGAATAACATATAAAGGGATTTGTTCATAGGTTCATAGGTAGGTACTAGGCTATCGGCCCAAGGGCCTACGTAAGCCTAGCCAACAAGGTTCCCTGGCTTACACCACCCAAGAAAGTTAATTTCCTGTGCCACTGACGAGCAGAGCCACAGAAGTGATCCAAGGGCTGTATTTCCTATTTCCCATCCACTCATCAGGATTTTTCTTGAAGTGTGCTAATGAGGAACTTTGCTTGACATAGATGGGTAGCTTGTTCCAGAGTATAGGAAGTCTCTGGGACAGGAATCTATCCCTCCAGCATGTCCTGTTTATTGTGTGTAGCTCAAAGGGACTGGGATTTCTTTAGGTGTAGCATGTCCAACAGCTCTGGGTTTAACATAGCTTTATATGTTAGGCAGAGATCTCCTCAGAGTAGGCGATATGCTACAGAGTAAAGCTGGAGTTTTTTGAGATGGTCAGTATAGGGCATCTGTTTGAGACCAGTAATCCTCTTTGTGAGGTACTTCTGTGGCCTTTCCAGGTGTGCAGATGTCTTGTGAGGTACATTCCAAAAGGGGCATTGTACTCTATAATGGGTCTAATGAGTGCTGAGTAGAGGGGAACAGTGTGATTATCAAAGGAGAGACTACAGTCCACCTAGGTCCCAAGGTCTCTTATCACACATTCAGCATTAAGTATACTGCCGTTTATGTGGAAGTTCATGGGTACAGAGTTTTTACCAAAGGAGATGACAATGCACTTTTTGACATTGAGCTTGAGGCCATGGCTTTGACACTAGGCATCTGTCTCAGTGAGGCCCTTCTGTAGGATGTCCACATCATTTGGGGACTCGACTATGGCTCCTAGTTTGCAGTCATCTGCAAACTTCGTTAGCCAGAGCTAATTGGAATTTGTGGTGGTGTAATTAAGATTATATGGAAAAAAAGATTAACGAAACGATATTACAAACTGAAGACTGATAATAATGGAAAATACAGATTATAAAGTATATAGGAAAGTAATACAAAAAGGATAGTGAAGAATAAATAGCATGAAACATAACCTGTCAGGTCACTGGAATTACTATTTAACTGTAGTCTCCAGACAGGCTGTGTGCTTCATCTGGTGCAGACTTGTCGAAAAATGGGCTAAAGTCTTGGCTAGGCTTGTAAGACCATCAGAGCCAATAGCCTAGTAACTTCCTATGATCCTATGAATGGAGAATGGCAACAGTCATCCCTCTGCACAAAGGTTGGCCTTCAACAGACCCTGGAAACTACAGACTGAGTCTTATATGTAAAGCATGTAAAGAATTATCATGAAGATGATCAATAGAGATATAGTAAATCTCCAGATACTAGATCCAACCCAGTTTGGTTTTGTCAAGGCCAGATCATGCCTACTGAACCTGGTGGACTTCTTTGAAAAGGTCACCAAAGGAATGGATGAGGGCAGAAGTGTTCACACTGCCTACCTTGACCTGGCCAAGGCATTTGACACAATACCCCAGGCATTGTTGACAAACACAAGAGGTTAGGTACAAGTCAGTATGTCACCCGGTGGATAGCCAACTGGCTCAAAGACAGGACCTAGGAAGTTAGAATTGGGGAATCCACCTCTTCAAAGAGCTCAGTCACAAGTGGAGTCCCTCAGGGATCAGTCCTTTGACCGCTCCTTTTTGGCATTGACTTCTCAGAAGTCAAGGCCAATGTCAGTGGTCTCTGGCTGACTAAATTTGCAGATGACTGCTAATTAGTAGCTGTCACTGAATCTCACGCTGACACAAATGTTCTCCAGGAGGGGCTGACACAGACAAAATACTTGTGTCAGAGCCATGGACTAAAACTAAATGCCATGAAATGCATAATAGTATCCTTTGGGAAGTCATCCATCCCTGTTAACTATCATATTGACAGCACACCCCTTAGAGCTGACCCAGTAGTCAGGGACTTAGGGACATACATATATAGCAATCTAGTCTTTGACCATCAGGTTTCTACAGTGGTGTGGAAATCATTCTGTGTTGCACAACTTATAAATAAATGCATGCATCTAAGTCCAAAGAATTCATATTTCCACTGTATTTGGCATTTGTCAGACTTATCACTGAGTACAATGCCCCCTTATGTATGTACCTAACCAAACATATCCAGCAATTGAAATGTCTACAGAGGGAGCGTGTTAAGTAAAATGTCCTATGCTGACCACCTCAAGGCCATATCCCTATATTCTAGCTCCTACAGGCTTTTGAGGGGAGATCTATGCCTGACATACAGGTCATTGTCATCTCCACTCTGATGGACCCCCCTGCATATCTACAAAACAAACAGCACCAGAATTACCCATTCTAAAGTCTTAAACCTTACCTATGGTATAAATAGGACCTGCTGTAGAGCTAGGTATGTATCCCAGAGACTACCCCCATCTATGGAACAGGCTCCCCATCCATGTGAAGCAGAGTTCCTCTCTAACCCAATTCAAGTGCAACTTGGACAATTGGATGGGAAAATGGAAATTCATCTCTGGTTTGGCACCTGTGTTGTCTCCAATGGACACAGGCAACCTGTAAATGGTACATTTCCCAGGCCCATGCTTACACTTATCAAGGGTATCAGAACTTGTCAGAGATTTGGGATGCATGGCTAGGCTTAAAAAGGCCTTTGTGGTCATTAGCCTAGTAAACATCTATGAACCTATCTGGAGAAAGTTATCGAAGAAGGGGTTTTCAGACTCAAGAGGAGAGAAGTGAAGGAAATGTTAATAATAGCAAAAGAAGTAACAGACATAATTTTGGAAGAAAATGAAAACGCAAGGCTAGTGATGTGATGTAGCAAAGGTGATTGATAAGGTTAGTCATGAAGTAATATAGAAGACTCCAGAAACATATGGGTTAGGAGAAAAAATAATGTTATAAAAATATGCTATGAAATGTCATGACTGAAAGGTATGGTAAACAGGTGGCTAGAAAAAATAAAAATTAGGAGAGGAGTTAAACAAGGATGTCTACATGTGTTTGTCTGGTTGCAGTCTGTAAGAGTGAACTCTGCAAACTGGCTTGTTTTTCAGCTAGGGTTGCTACCTTTCATTGTTGCTAAAACCAGACCAAAGCCACATTCCTCGCACCTTCCTTAACTCCACCAATTTCTAAGCCTCCCCTCCCCACTTTCTGTCCATTTTATGATGTCATCATGACATCAGCCAGTGGAAGGCACCCTCTTTTCCATTCCTGATGCCTTCTTTCTGCAGATTTACTATGCTTTTCTGTAAAAAAGCATAGTAAATCCACAGATTTAATAAACTCTGATAGTCTGTTTTTTTTTTAAACAGAATAATGAAATGTATACAGTGTTTTCTGAATTTCCAAACAATCAGTCTGATTTCTGGATAGTCTGGAAAAACAAAATAGATAGGTGGCAACCCTATTTTCAGCTTATCAACTGCTTTGCGTGAGGTCTTTGAACAGTGTGATTGCTGTTGTGCAACCTCAGAGTTGATATATATATATATATATATATATATATATATATATATATATATATATATATATATATATATATATATATATATATATATATATATGGGTCTACCTGAGATGGTCGACAAGCCATTTGATCGACAGTCATTTGGTCGACAATTCATTTGGTCGACAGGCAGATTTGCCCCCCTCCCCAATGTTGTGCGACCCTGGAGTTGATATATATAGTTGGGGGGTGTGGGGGGCGAAGCCCCCCACATAAAACTGCTTGTCAACCAAATGAACTGTCGACCAAATGAGTTTCGATCATATGGCCTGCCGACCATGTGATAGGGATCCATATATATATATAAAATGAGATGGGGATGAAAGTGTACAAGGACTTGCCCCTCCAAAAAAATATATATTATTATTTTTTTTTTTTTTATCTTTTTTTTTGCTATTTTTTTAATTCACTCAAGTGACATTTCACTTAATGATGAGACAATTGTCTGTACTGGTAATGAATGCAATAATTCAAACATGCACAGGTGAAATGAAAGAAGCAAAATGGGAGGTGAAAAAAGGGGTTATAATACTAATATGCAGATGATTTAATGACTGAGGCAAACAAATAATATATGGCTAAATGAAGTGGTGGCATAAGTGCAGGAATTATTAAACAAACTTGAGTTATAGTTAAACAAAGCAAAAAACACAGGGTTTGGTAAAATTAAGAAAATAAGTAGAATATATTACACCAGGAAGGAAACAAGTGTATTAGGAGTTAAACTGGGAGAATATGAAAATGCAATAGAACAGGGGAAAATAATGTTGGAAGAAATTAAAAAAATGCTATCATGGTGGAGAAATTTTAATTTATCATATGTTAAATAATTACATATTTGAGAAAATAGTGCTGCATGTGTGTCCAGCTAAAATGAAAAAAGAGATGTTAGAACTATATTTTGTTTTTAATTTTATTCAGGGATCGAGACTGAATCCAGTGAAAAGAGGAGTAATTTACAATAAGAAAGAAGGAGGTTTAAATCTAAAAAAGAAAATCCTATAGTGTACTTGACATCTATGCATTTTCCTTAGGTAATAAATAATTTGAAAGAGAAAGATAGTTGCAAATGATGGGGAAATGTTATATGTAAGGTATGAAAGACTATGAAGGAGGGAAAGACATAGTGAACAGCAAAAGATGGAAAGAAAACAATATGAAAATATAATAAAATTATGGAAGGTGAAAATTACTAAGATTGGTGAAAACAAAAACTGTAATGTAATATAATACAATATAATATAATATAATCGATCCATTACTGATGGATTAACTGCACATCAGCAAGTCAAATGGGTTTTGAAATTCTCAGTCAATGAATCTAAATCTTTTCTGCAACATCAACCAAATGGTTTGGAGGAGTAGGTGTACTGCTGCTATGGAACAGACTACTCATCCACATAAAACAGAGTTCATCCCTGTCCATTCTGAAGTGCAACTTAGCTGTATGGATGGGAAACAGAAAATTTACTCCAGGACTGTCCCCTGGATTACTAATGCACAGATACAGCTCCTAAATGCTTTATCCCATGAGTGGGTCCCCTCAAATTACCTATGGTATGATCCCATTGGATCTCATTAGGGATAATATATAATTATCGACCACGGGATGGGTAAGGTCAAAATATAATGAAATGGGATAGGCTATTTTGTGTACAAAAAGTGAAACAGGCTAGGCTTAAAATGTCCCACAAGGGCAGCTAGCCTAGTACTTACCTATGAACCAATGAATAGTATTATGTAAAAATACTATATGGTATTTCCTTGGAAGGAATTTAAAAAGATGTGTACAATGCTATAAAGAATAGAGGGAAAACGTTTGAGAATTTCTATGAAGCAGGGAATTTCCTACAGAGATTTTTTTTAGATAAGTAATATGAAATATAAGGTACTGGAAAAAATAATGTGATGAGTATAATGTGGAAAGAACAACAAAACATTTGGGAGGGATTTCATAAAGATCCTTGAGGTAACCTTTTGGAATTCATGGATAGCCCTACCATAGTGCTTCTGCACAAGGACATGCAGTGCTGCAGTGAGCTGTTTCTTCTTCCTTTCTACAAGGACATGCAGTGCTGCAGTGAGCTGTTTCTTCTTCCTTTCTACAAGGACATGCAGTGCTGCAGTGAGCTGTTTCTTCTTCCTTTCTACAAGGACATGCAGTGCTGCAGTGAGCTGTTTCTTCTTCCTTTCTACAAGGACATGCAGTGCTGCAGTGAGCTGTTTCTTCTTCCTTTCTACAAGGACATGCAGTGCTGCAGTGAGCTGTTTCTTCTTCCTTTCTACAAGGACATGCAGTGCTGCAGTGAGCTGTTTCTTCTTCCTTTCTACAAGGACATGCAGTGCTGCAGTGAGCTGTTTCTTCTTCCTTTCTACATGCTATTGAGGCAGTCCATGGGGAGAGGCCATTCTGATTAGCCATGTGTTCTCTCCTCCAAACTGTCTTGGGGGAGGTATCTACATGCTGATGTATTCAGATAATGCATATCACCCCTTCATGTACTATGAATACTATGGCCATAGAGAAGATCATTATCAGCACCCCCTTTTTTCCCTATTTTCCACATGGGGTCGGGGTATCATGTTAACTGTCACCATCTCTCTTGAGTCAATTCCACACTCCTGCCTTCTTTGACACATGCCTGACTGTCACAGATCTTCTTTCACACAGTCAATCCACCTCTTTGCTGGACATCCTTGTTTCCTCTTACCTACCTTCTTCCTGTCTGTCCCAAATCTTCTTCAGCAGATTGTCTTCTGCTTTTCTGCAGATATGTCTGAACCACAGTAATCTGTTCTCTGATAGTTTCTACAATTGGAGCTACTTTGGCTTCTGCTCTTATGTCCTCATTTCTTCGTCTGTCCCACAGTGTGCATCCTACTACCCTTCGCAGGCACTTTATTTCCATCACCTCTAGCTTCCTTATCTGTTCTGTCTTTACTGCCTAGGTTTCTGTACCATGCAGTAGTACTGGTCATATCACTGTCTTGTACACCTTACTTTTCAGCTTCTTTGGCATTCTTCTGTCATGATTCTAGCTTTGACTTCTTCATTCAGACTTGCCTTCTCCTCAACCACCCCTCCCAGATGCTTGAAGCTGTTTACCTGCTGCACTCTTTTCCTTTTCATCTCAGTTCTCAGCTTCTTCTGATTTCCCCACTTTGCTGCCATTACCACTGTCTTATCTGTGCTTACTTTCATCCCATGTGCCTTCAGTTTTGCATTCCATTCCCCTATCCATTGCTGAAGTTCTTGCTCAGAGTCTGTCTGTAATGCCACATCATCTGCTTACAGCAACTTTGTTGATTTGTCTCCTTTGACCTGTTTGCTAATGTAGCCCATCACGAGTCTGAACAGCACTAGGCTCAGAGCTGAACCCTGGTGTACACCCACTCCCACTGGGATCCCCTCTGTGAGCTCGGACACTGCTCGTACTTGAGTCATTGGGTCCTTATATGTAGCCTGTACTAATTCTACCAATGTTTCCGGGACTTCAAACCACTGTAATACTGCCCAAATCAGCTTTCCTGGGACCTTACCATATGCTTTCTCCAAGTCTAGGAATGCCCAGTTTGACTCTCCTCATCTCTAGCTTCTTCTCAACTGTCTGCCTCAATGCAAACATTGGGTCAGTTGTGCTGCATCCTGATCTGAATCTGAACTGCTCATCTCCCATCTTACATTCTACTACTCTGCATATTCATTTATCAATCACTCTATCCAGAACTTTCATGCAATGTGACAGAAGTGTGTTGTCTCTGTACTGCCCACAGTTGTTGATGTCCCCTTTGCTCTTGTACACTTGCATGAATATGCTTATTCCACAGTCATATGGGATATGCATTTCTCTCCACGCTACCATGAGTATCCTCAGGACCATTTCCTCCCTATCTCACCCAGAATTTTTATTATATCTGCCTTGTCCTCATCTAAGCCTGCTGCTTTTCCTGACTTCATTTTCCTAAGTGCTATTCTTACTTCTTCTATGGTGGGCTCCTCCTCTTCTCTCATTGTAGGCTGTTTTGGGGGCAGTAGAGCTTCTGTGGGGTTTTCTTCATTCAGAAGCTGCTGGAAATACTCCTTCCTTCTGCCTTTGATGTCCTGTGGACTGGTGAACAGGTTGTTTCTGGCATCCCTTATGAAGGGTGTCTGACTATCTTTCTGTCTTTGCCTAGCAATCTGATATAGTTTTTTGTGCCACCTACTGAGTCACTTTCCAGAAGTTGGTACAGTGCCTCCAATGCCCTGTTCTTTGCTATTGCAACTCCTTTCTTAGCTTCTTTGTTAGTCAACCAGTAGTCCTTCCTAGCCTGGTCAGTCTTTTCTATCTCTCACTTTTTCCTGCACTCCTTTCTTTTGATGACTTCCTGGACTTCTGCATTCCACCACCAGCTTTCCTTATGTACCTTATTTCTATGCCTGGCTCAGCCACATATCAGTTCTGTAATCCTCACACATGCTGTTTTGAGGTGCTGCCATTCTTCTTCAACTTCACCTATTTCCTCCTATTCTTGGGGTGCTAGAGCCCTGAGTAATTCCTTGAACTGTTGTACTTTCTCTCCAGCCAACTTCTAGGATTTCAACCTGGTCTCTGTTGACCTCAGAGGTTTCTCTGACCACTGCTTGCAGATGATTGCGGCAACCAGTGGTTTATGGTGTAGGCCAACTGTTCAACTGGGGATGACTTTGCAATCATTGATTCTACACCAGTGCCCTTTCCTTACTAGGAGGAAGTTGCATGTTGACCACTCTTGTATGTGATTTTCTGACTGTCTCTCTTTCTGAACCATGTGTTGGCTATTATCAAGTCATTTGCTAGACAAAAGTCTAGCATGGCCTCTCCTTCTTTATTCCTGTTGCCCCACCATGTGAACCCAGGCAGTAATCATATTATGTTCTGTCTGTCCCGATATGTGCATTCAATTATCAACATCAATTCATGTTGTCCTGCTTGATGTAGTAGGTCTTGCAAATGCTATATGAATGCTCTCTTTTCCTCACTATCACAGCCATGCTGTGAGGCATAGGCTGAGATTATGAATACTGCCCTATCATTACCTTGGAGTCTGACTGCCATGAGTATGTCACTAATTCTGATCATAACCCTCAGAGTCTGTCACTAATTCTGATGATATCCTTCACTGCCTTCTGTAGCCTCTGTCTCACCACAGTTTCCATACCATTTCTAGCCAGTCCTCCTCCTGCGTTACAATCACACTTCATTTTTTGCATGTATATAAAGATTACAGTAGCACAAAGTGTAATATGATGCCACTGCTCACTGTCTGTA